>NC_056729.1:789011439-789098939 GCF_019279795.1 Protopterus annectens
TACATGCTCTGGGAGGTCTTGCTCTCTTAGCCATGCATGCCATCCCATGTGGAGATTCAAAGGACTCTCTAACAAATCTAGCTAAAATGTCTGCCCTACACCGAATATTTCTGGAGTTGAATTGGGCACAGCAATGACAAATGGGGACATTGTGTGAAGGGCCTAAACTTTTAGTTATGTACTCACCATAACTTCAGATGTTTGGGATCCATCTCGCCTACATTCTGACTGATGGGTTCGGAGCCGATCCTCGGCTCCGACTCGGCACGCTTATGCCAAAGAGCGAAGTCTCTTATTGGATGAGCTTACTATATCCCAGGATGCACCACTACCAGTCCCCCAGATCTAGTTTGTCCGCATACATGCACACACGCATGCACTGCTTATATAACATTGACAGATGATACAAGATAAAAAACAGTAGAACCCAAACCGTTCAACCTCTTCTGATCTCCAAGGCAGGGGGAAGGAGGGTGGGTATTAGGAATGTAGGCGAGATGGATCCCAAACATCTGAAGTTATGGTGAGTACATAACTAAAAGATGTTATGTGATCTATCCATTCTGACTGATGGGACAGCGTCCTAGCACCTAAATCCTGGGTGGCTCACTGGAAAACACTCCTGAGTACCGTGGAACCAAATGATGCTCGTCCTTTAGATGCCACATCCAATTTATAGTGGGAAATTAAAGTGTGCGGGTTGGACCAAGTAGCAGCACAAATTTCAGAAATAGCGAGCTTGGAATGGAATGCAATAGAGGTAGCCATAGCTCTAGTAGAGTGAGCTTTGACAGATGTTGTAAGTTGCTTATTTGAAGAGGAATAAGCTTGAGTTATGCAATCTCTGATCCATTTGGCAATAGTAGCTTTAGTGATGGTTTTACCCAGTTTATTATCTGAAAAGGACACAAACAATTGATCTGTTTTCGAATTTGCTGAGTCCTATCTAGATAGAAGCGCAATTGCCTGTGAACATCCAATGTATGGAAGGTGTATTCCGCTTTGTTTGAAAATTTTGGAAAGAAAACTGGTAGCTCTAAAGATTGTTGGAGACAGAGATTAGAGCAAACTTTGGGACAAAAGATGGATTAGGTCTAAGTGATACTCTATCCTTGTGAAAAATCAAGTGCGGTGGTTTGATAGATAGGGCTTGAAGTTCTGAAACTCTTCTTGCAGAGGTAATTGCAATTAAGAAGGCAGTTTTCCAAGACAGATATTTCAACTCACATGTAGCAGCCGGTTCAAAGGGGGAAGATGTTAAGGCAAAGTACCAAATCAAGATCCCACGGAGGCGCAGGATGAAAAACTGGGGTCTTAAAAGCACAGCACCTTTCATGAAAGTTTTACATAATCTGCTGCTCATCAGCGGTGGGTCTGTGGAATCGTGAAATTTGGAGATAGCTGCTAGTTGGACTTTAATAGTAGAGACTGAAGATTCTTGATTAAACAAGGATGTTAAAATTTCAAGACCTCTGGTATCGGGCAGTAATAGGGTATAATCCTCTGAGTTGAGCCCAGATAGCAAACCTCTTCCACTTACTGTGATACAACTTCTTAGTGGTGGGTTTGTGGGCTGAAGATAAAATGTGAATAACTTCCGGGTCCAAGGTGTGATTTCTGACTATAGTCGGAAGTGGAGGAGCCAAGCTGTTAATTTCAAAGTGTGAAGGGACTGGTGCTGTTGTCCCGACTGACGAACCAGAAGGTCGAATTAGGTCCAAGAACCAAGGACCGTCCAGAGTATATTTCTGTAGGTAGGGAACCATACCTGACGAGGCCAATCTGGAGCAATTAGAATCATTGTGGACCCCAATATGGAAGCTTTCTGGATGACTTTGGGGAGGAGTGGAATCGGAGGAAAAGCATAAAGCAGTCCTGTTGGCCAAGGTTGGTCTAGAGCATCCGTAGCTGTCTCCCTTGACGCGGGGTCAAGGAAAAGAACCTTTTGCACCGTGTTTCGTGGTGTTGCAAACAGGTCACAGCACGGAATCCCCATCTTTGAAAATCTGAGCTGCTACTGTTTCGTTCAGAGACCACTCGTGAGGAGAGAGAATAGTCCTGCTCAGTCTGTCTGCCAATACATTGGATTTGCCTGGAATGTGGGTTGCTACCAGGAAGCGCTTGGTAGCCACTGCCCATTCCCACACCCTCATGGCCTCTCTGCAAAGGGGGTAAGATCTGGTCCCTCCTTGTTTGTTTAGATACCAGACTACCGACATGTTGTCTGTGTGGATGGCGATAATGCCTTGAGGAGAAACTTGTGGAGGGCTTGTAAGGACAGAAGTACAGCCCTCATTTCCAACACATTGATATGGACAGATGTTTCGTTGGGAAGCCAAGAACCTTGAACTGACCTGCCCAGACAATGCCCCCACCCGTCTGGGAGGCATCCGTAGTCAAGGTGGCCACGGAGGGTATAACAAAGGGTCTTCCCTGATTCAGATTGGATGGCAGAAGCCACCAGCGGAGGTCCCGTTTGCACGTTTCTGTAATCAGTATGTGATGATTGAGGGGGAGATCTTGAAAAGACCATTGTGTCGATAATAGCCACTGGAGAATCCTCATGTGCAACCTTGCCAGAGGAACTAGGAGAACCGTGGCAGACATTGAACCTAAAAGTTGCAGGACCATCCTGGCTGGGGCTTTGGATCTTAGAAGCAGGGCTCGGACCTGATTTTGTAATGTTTGTATCCTTTCGGTAGGAAGGAAGATCTGCATTAATTTTGAGTCTATCTCTGCTCCTATGAATCTTATGCGCTGAGAAGGCAGCAAGACAGACTTTGACCAGTTGAATGTAATTCCCAGGGAAACACCCAGGAGATGGTGGCTTGTAGGTTCTTTAGTAGTAGATGCCTGGTGGTGGCAGTCAGGAGCCAGTCGTCCAGATAGGGAAACACTTGGAATCCGAGACTCCTCAGGTGAGCAGTCACTACTGCCAAACACTTGGTGAACACCCTGGGGGCTGTGGTGAGACCAAAGGGCAGTGCACAAAATTGGAAATGACTGTCTCCCAGGCTGAAGCGCAGATACCTCCTGGACGCCTGATGTATCGGTATGTGATAATAGGCGTCCTTGAGATCTATGGAGCACATCCAAACATCTTTCTCCAACAATGGGAGAATGGATTGTAAAGTGACCATTCGGAATTTGGACTTCATGATGGACTGGTTTAGTTTGCTGAGATCCAAAATGGGTCTCAGGTCCCCTGTCTTTTTTGGCACTAAAAAGAACCTTGAGTAATTTCCGGATCCGATCTGGTCTGTGGGGACGGTTGGATGACTCCTTTTCTAGCAGCTTTGAAGCTTCTACGGCTGCAATTTCCCTTTGACTGGGTGGTGGGTCCGGGATTTTTTGGACGGTGGGGGTGGCGTGTAAAGGGAATGGTGTAACCTCCGGCAATAATCAAGCACCCATCTGTCCTGAGTAATAGACTCCCAGGCTTTTAGGTGCTTGGCAAAACGGCACCCGACTGGCTCCAGAGCAGCACAGCCGGGCAATCCCTCATGGAGTGTGGGAGGCTGAAGAGCCACGAAAGGACTCGCGGTCTCCAGTGTTGCGGTGGCCTCTGCCGCCTCTGGGACGGCGTCTCCCAGAAAAATTTCCCCGTCCTCTGCCTCTGGAAGGGGAATCTTCCTGCTGTTGAGGAAAGAATTTCTGTGATTTGCAGAACCACATCTTCCCTCCTCTTTTAGCCTTGGGATAAGGCCGAAAGGGAGTGGAATATCGTGCTCCTACGGCAGATAAAGTCTTTCCCTCCTGCTCACAGCGGGTAAGAGTGTCTTTTACCTTGGGTCCAAACAAAGAGGACCCATCAAAGGGAGCGTCGGCAAAGGAAGACTTGAAGGCCTCCAGAAATGACACAAACGGAGCCAGGCTTGTCTCCGAGAGCCACGCCTGTGCCTGCCGCTCTGCCCACCCCTTCGGCCGCATATGAAATGAGCCTCATGGACGAGTTAGAAATTGAGGTAAGGATAGCCAACTGAGAGCTAACCGACTGGGCTAGCTGCTCAGGTAGGTTACCTGAGAGGGAGTCTGAGAGCTCCTTGACCAGATCCCTCTGTAGTCTGGTGAAATGTGCCAAATAATTCAGGGACCTCAGAGTAAAGGCCGCTGAAGTCAGGGTGCGCTTCCGTGCAGTCCATGCTCCTAGACTCCTTATTAGGAGGATGGACGGACGTTGAAGCCTCTGCCACGTCCTGCTGGGTAGCAGATGCCACCACCATGGCATCTACAGCCACGCCTTTCGTTAAGAACTCCTTCTCGGGTGGGGCAGACAAAAATTTGTTAGGGCGAGAAGGCACTGGTTCCACAGTATCTGGATGTTCCCACGCCCTCCGACAAACCAAATCCAGGAGCTCGTCAAGGCGGAGACACCCAGGAGGCGGAGGGCTGAGCCCCGAAGGCCTTGAGGAACACCGTCTCATCAGCGGAGGGGGGTTTGGAATTCCAGCCGCCTCGTTGCTTGAGGATCTCTAGAATGTCTGCAAATGAGACATCATCGAGGACGACTTTGGGGACCCCTCCGCATCATCAAGATCAGTGTCCGATGTAAGAGACTCATCGGGGGAGTCCATGTGCTTCCTCTTGCACGATCTCTTCCTTGGGGCTCCTCCGAAGACAACTCGAAGACCCTCAGGAGGAGGGAACCCCAGTGGGGGTAACCTCAGGCCCCGGGGCTCCGCTGCCTACAGACAGGGGAACTGCCAAAGACCCAGTCTCCATGCCCAGGGAAGGTGCCGGTAAAGCCGTAGAGATAGCCGAAGAAGACTTGGCCAAGGCACTCCTCATAGCTCTGAAGGCCGGACCCCCAGAATCCTGGGAGGGTCCAGTCTCCGGAGCCATGATAGCAGGCGGAAGTCCAGCGGCGAAGCACCGAGAGGAGGCTTGGAACCGACAGCATTGGTCCCAACGTCACCCCGGGTCCGGCCGAAGAAGCCGGTGGGCAAAACTGGGACCCGAAGGCGGGTTGGAGTAAGGGTCGGAGCCGACCCTAGGATCTCCACTGGTTCCATCAGCACCTGCTCCGGCGGAGCGGCCGGAGGAGGAATGGCAATGGAATGGGCTATCGGCTCCGAAGCCAATTGGGTCGGAGCCGAAACAAATTTCTGAAAGACTGGGGACTGGAAAAGTCTTTGGAGTACCCTGTCTATGTCCGAATCTGACATCCTTGATGACCTGGAAGAGACCGAATGGGTCCGAGTAGGCCTCTCCAACGGCTCCAAGGGACTAGGGGACCGGCTCCGAATCGACTCGACAATTATCGGCGCCGAAGGAGTGTCCAAACCAATTTCCATCGGTGCCGAGGAGGAAGTGTCTGAGCGGACAACCTTCATCGGCTCCAAGATCAGTGGAGCCGATGAAGATGATCCGCCTCTTGAGGCCCCAGCCGTCGGCTCCGAACCAGAGGAGTCGAGGCTGGAGGCATCGAGGCAGACCGTTCCGCCCTCGGCTCCGAAGTCCGTGGAGCCGAAGGAGAAGCCTGCCTATGTCTTTTGGCGGTCGGTTCCGACGGGCTGGTCGGAGCCGACGCCCTTTTCTTCTTTGCAGGAGAAGGAGAGGAAGCTAAAGCCTCTTCAAATGAGGGTTTAATAAGGCCTTTTAAAATAAGTTTATTTTTCCTCTCTTGGAGGACCCTCGAGGAAAACGCGTGGCACACGCTACAGGACTCCTGCAAATGTTTGGCGCCCAAACAGTACACACAGAGAGAATGGTCATCTGTTATTGACATCTTGAAACTGCACTTAGTGCACTTTTTAAATCCTGAAGGCCTAGGAGCCTGTGACATTATGGCAACCAATTTAGTGTAACTAGCCAAAAACCAAACACACTAACAATCACAGAAAAATTTCTTTCTTTTCTTTCCTTAAAACAAAGGCTGTCACAAATAGACAAAAATAACCAAAGGGGTCCAAAAGCCCCCTAAATAAACGGGACTTGAACAACAACGGACTGACAGGGGAAGGCCCTTAAACTCAAAGGGGACCTCTAGTCAGAAAAACAACGCATTCACTACACAAAAACTTTACAGAAAATACTCACTCAAACACAAAAACACGAGATAGCTGTTAAAACAGCTTTTTGTTGAAGATTTAGGAAATTCCTGACAGGAAAGTAAGTTAAAAAGCACTATTTAGCTCAGCCAGCTCGAGATCACGTCTTTGCTTGTTAGCGGCAAACGAGATCTGGGGGACTGGTAGTGGTGCATCCTGGGATATAGTAAGCTCAGCCAATAAGAGACTTCGCTCTTTGGCATAAGCGTGCCGAGTCGGAGCCGAGGATCGGCTCCGAACCCATCAGTCAGAATGTAGGCGAGATAGGATCACATAACATCAAGTAATGCAGGGGGTAGGAAAATCTTGGTGTGGAATTTGTTGATGATGGAGGCAGTTGTTAACTTTCTCTGACATTAGTTTAGAAAAGGAGAGAGTTCCCCAACTGGGTACTTGGCTTTAGAAGTTTTCATGCTGAAGTGGACTGATTGACACATATACTTCTTCATCTACTTTGGGCTCCGATGGCAAGAAAGAACTAAGGTAATGACATAGACAGACTCCACTTATATCCCAGTGTACTGATGTTAGTCAAATGCAACCTCTGGTCATTGCAGAAGAGAAGACTTTTACTCTGGTAGTCGGTCCAGTCAACAGCTTCCACGGCAGGAAATTTCACAAGTCAGGACTGCAACAGTAAAACATGAAAAAACATCCTAAGTGTGTTCCTTGTGTTGCAAACTCAACCTGGGAATGCAAACCAGGAACCAAAACCAGGGCAGTCTGCACCATTACCTTGTAAATAGCAGCTTCATCTGATTCTATCCCGACTGTCCTATTTGTCTAAAGCACTGAATAATGAAGACGCAGTGGGCATAGCAGCTGCCAACAAGGACCAAAATGTTTACACAGCCAAATCTATTTCTTCTGTTATGCAACAGTGACAGTCCAGTACGGACCAACATACAACCATCCCTACAAGGAAGGCAGCAGTAGTTACAACAGCTGCTACAGTCTGGCAAGGTAAAGGAACCCGCTAGGAATTAGCTGGAAGACACCAGCCCACCAATTAATAGTTATGTGACAAGGACTGGGAGAAGAATGCAGTGAGACTTCCCTGCCTTTGGGATCACTGGGCTTACAGAAGGCACTGTAAAATGCAAGAGTCGGTGCATTCTAGGAACCATGGGAATGGCAGTGGCAAACAGCCCCTGCCAGCACATAACAGGATTGGCATGGGACCAGCAGTCATGTCTGTCTGCAAAGGGAGAGCGGCCTTCACAAGAAGAATCCTGTAAAGTTTAGTGACTGCAATGAAAGTTTAGAGACTCTGGGATACTAATCACTAGTCTCAGTTCTCTGAATCTCTCCACATCAACCTTTGGCATGTAGGGCATGTGTATTTTCCAATAATCTGAGATCAAAAAACACAAAAAGAAAAAATCTAGCAAAGCTAGACTTTACACTGTGTGATACCTTAAACCTCTTGTATCAGAGGCAACACGGGATATATGCAAACTACCCTTTAAGAATATCAGGCGTTTCAGCTAAATGGCAATTCTGAATGTCCTTGACTTTTTCTTTTAAGTCTATTTATGGACAATTTCAGGCCAATAAAGCCAAAGCATCTAGCTGTGAACATGCATGTTTCTGCCTTCTTATGGCATCATCAGCACAGTATAAGAGGAATGTTTGACTTTTGGAAATATTTTGTAGATACCCTAATGTTTATGGATATCAGTTGGGTATGACAATCCTGTGTTTCTAAAAGTCAAACATTCCTCTTATGTTGTGCTGATGATGCCATAAAGAGGTAGAAACATGCATGTCCACAGCTAGACGGTTTGGCTTTTTTGGCCTGAAACTGTCCATAAATAGACTTAAAAGTAAAAGAAAAAGTCATGGACATTCAGAATTGCCATTTAGCTGAAACACCTGATATCTTTAAAGGGTAATTTGCGTATATCCCATGTTGTCTCCATGTTGATTCCAGGAAAACATCCTCCACAGCATCCAGGACTGGGGGGATGGCCAGGGGTCTGTGCTGTGGAAGATCTAAGAATTCCCTGAGTCTCTTTTTAGACTGAGGCTAGTTCTGATTTTCCCATTGGAAATGCTCTCTTAAGGTGTCAAGGGTTTCCCCAAATGAAAAATCCTCTGGGGGAGAGGCTGAAGGAATGGAATCCTCTGCATCAGAATCCTTATAAGCAGAGAGGGGTTGCATGTCTTCATACTCAGATGCATCAGAGTCATCGGACTCCTGTTCAGACAAAACTACAGGGGACAGATCTCTTTTTCTTTTGGAAGGGGTAGCTTGGCTTCCCCTGATCAGCATGACAAGGTCTTCTGCCATTTTAAGCATTTGAGACTGAGGCAAGGAAGCAGGTGCCTGAGATTGGGTTGTTGGTTTCCTGGGTGTGGTTCATAACCTGGGCCTAAGAAACTCTGTAGTTTTCGAAAGAATGCCAGTTGCAAAAGAAGTCATTGGTTTGTGTCGAGAATCGGTAGTGCGAAGGACTTCCTCGAAAGCCGGTGACTTCTCAGCAGCTCCAGACCCATCCAAGGTACAGATGACCACAGAATCCTTAGTCGAAGAAGAGTTTTGCGGCATACCGGACTCCGAAAGGGTCTCGATAGTGGCCTGCGAATCCAGAGAAGCAGGCATCAGGGGCTGCGAAGCGCCTTACTGATGACCGAAGAACTGACGACTAGCTTAATGGGAGTGTCGTCGGTAGGTTTGGACCTGTGCGGTCTATGTCTGTCTTCATCTTTAAGTTTTTTCGGAAGATCTGATGTCAGATGGCTTACCGAATCCATATCAGAATTCGAGGATTGTAAGTAAAAATATCTAGCTGCAATAAGGGCCCGACGCCGTATAGTTCTGGCATTGAACAAAGCACAGAAGTGACAGCGGTGGTCGTCTTGGTCTGGGCCTAAGCAAGTGACGCAGTAAGAATGAAAGGCTCGGTGTGGTATTTGTTTTCCACGGGCAAGACAATTGTTAACTTTTTCTGACATCGGTTAGTGCAAGAAAAAAAGATTCCCAATGGGGTACTTAGCTTTAGAAGACTTTAGCTTCAATTCGGAAGCCGAAACTCAGGTAGCAGCCAACCAGCACTTGCGCAAACTGCTTCTGCTTTGGGCTCCATGGCAAGAAAGACTGATGTAATGGCATCGGCTGCCTTACTTTATACTACTGATGACCTGACGTCAGTCCTGAAGCAACAGCAACCGACGCAGAAATACTAAGCCTCTGGTATTTGGGCCGGCCGAGAGCTACCCTGGGAGGGATAACCCAAATGTGATGACTGCAACAGTGAAACATGAAGAACATCCATGACGTCTGGTGTAGGAAAGATCGCTCTGCTGACCACTTACTTTTTCAAGGGTGGTGAGGCAATAAGGTTCTACCTGGAAATCCAGTAGGTATCCCAGTATCACGAACAATGCAGAGAAATGCAACAGACACTCTTCCCAACAAAGTTAGCTCTACTAAAGGGAAAGGTGACAGCAAGGCTGATGTAGACAGTTCTTTGGACTGATGTTAAGATATGCTGACAGTAGATGACCTGAAAGGAGGCTGATGCCATTACATGCATTAAGGCTACTGTCACAGATAAGCTGAAGTCAAACTGGAGGCCTGTAAGGAAACTTTGTGTCAAGGGAAGGGCAATGACAGTACACTGGTTGAATAAAAGCCTGCAATCTAACAAATGAGAAATGGAAACCATTCAGAAGGACAGCTGTGAGGGGTATCAGCTAGTAGATGCCACAATGTCCATGAGCAGTTGAGTTAAATCCCAGTAAACCAGACTGCAGACAATGGGATTCTTCTAAGGGAAGGATGAAAAGCACACACACACACACACACACACACACACACACACACACACACACACACACACACACACACACACACACACTCAACTTTCTGCACAGCAGAGTGAAGTTAATGGTGGCAGCACTACTGAATGTATGGGGAGGTGCTGGCTGAAGTAATGAGACTGTCCAAGAGCCAACAGCACACAGGAGGTTTCTGGGCCACACATACCTGGTAAGATGGAGAACCCCTGAATGGTATGCAGTGCACAACCCCTCTGGATGAGTTAGCTGGGGGTCCTGCAGACTCATGTACCATAAAATGCAGGCTGAAATTAATTGGAGAGAGAGAGAGGCCTCTGCGGAGTTATGTGCATCCCTGTGGTGCTTTTAATATAATTCCCCCACCCTGTAAAGCTTTTCATTATAATCCTTCCACTAGCTACAATCTCCTCCTTTAACATTACAGACAGAAACTAGATTTCCAGTGCTCTGTGATGAAATCATTATGTGATCCTGTAAAAAACGTGACATGCTGTATAGGTGGAGAAGCTATGCTTCACAAACAGACACACAAGATACTTGGTGTGTCTTTCAGTGAAGGTGATTCAGTTCCCCATAAATGGCATTTTGTTTCTGAAAGCCAGTTTAAGAAAACAAACCGCGAAACTGCAAGTGCTTAATATCAGAACAAATGTCAGGGGAAGAGGAGCTTGAGGTAGACTGCAGAGAGTACCCAGATCAGGCAACAAGAAGTCTCGGAATATTGACATCCGGGGGGGGGGTGTGCTGTTATGGTGCTTGCTTACTTAAAGCCATGCAGATTTGCCTTCTTTGAAACATGCCTGCACTTCCACTTTCAACAATACACTGAAGTGCTTCAGAAATGTGATCAACGTCTCATCATTATAAGGACTGAGGATATTTATGATAGCAGTCCACAATGATTAGCTATCTAGTTAGTCTCCCAAACAATTAAATAATACTACTGAAATAACAGCTTAATTTATCAAATACTTGTCATTAAATTTCACTATATTCATTCAGCTTCACGTTTACTTCATTTTCCCAAAAAAGCTGAATAAAATGGCTTAATCAGGCACAACTGCTACTTGGCAGCCTTGCTGCTTACTTTGACCATCTACGTGCCAAGACATTTATACCCATAGTAAATTGTATATTATTCCACTAACCAAAGGTGACACAAAAGCTCAGACTGGTCAATTCAGCATTTCAGTGAAGAATTACACCAGCTCTTCAGTGAATTTAAGTCAGAATGCCAGAGTTATTGAGAGCAGTTATTTGAACTCGTGCGCTCTGCCGATGAATCAAGCCATTGTGGAATCTTGATGCTGTACTGAATGACAGACAAGTATTTGTATAACAACATTTCATGTTCTACTCTGCCCCTGGATCAGGAAGCTACATGGAAACATGCACGTATCAGCTCACACCAACAGCTTTACACTCAAGAGAGCTGCTGTCATCCCTGTAAGGCACAAAAACCTGCAGACTTGGTTATAACCTCAAACACAAGTAATCTCAGACATGTTTTTCTATAGAATGGTGTACACCATTAGCAATAAAACCAAGCAAGAAATATGTAGAGAGGCTAAGATGTATGTCAACAGAAATCAAGACTGAGTGTAACTATAAGTTGATAGAAGTAAATAAGACACTGTCATGTACTAACCCACCCCTCATAATCCACTGAGGAGCAGACCTCTGCCTGCCACGAACAGCAGCCTGACCCCTGTAAAGAGTGAACAGTGTCAGCTAGTTACAATTACAGTTAATAAAGGAAAGTTCTAACAGAAGAACAGATTTCCCTACCCACAACTGTAAGACTGGGCTGAAAAAAAAAAAAAGAGGCTACACCCACCTGCAGTGAAAAGCCTAGGCAACTTGACTGATAGGCAGCTGCATGGACCTCAGTCTTAAAAAAAACAGACCAGTACCACAACAGAAGAAGCAGTAGAAACTGTAGAAGCTTGTCTCAAATTGTGTATTAACCTGGTTACCAGACTCACCTAATAGTGCAATATTCACCATGACTGTTAACTTATAGGCCATCTAGGGCAGTAGCAATGCAGCAAAGTATCTCTTCTTTCAGTGAAATGCATGTTGGAAATTTGTAAATTAACCATAGTGCAATACTCTAAGGTCCACAGTGCAGTACTCTAATGTTCACAGTGCAATTTCTGTGCAAGTACCAATGCAATGTCTTAACCAAGTACATGTGCAATACTATAGTCCCATGCAAGCGAGTCTTCATAGGTTCATACTAGGCTATCTGCCCTAGGGCATTTATAAGCCTAGCCAGAATGTGTTTGGCTTTCGCCACCCATTTTAAATTTATTTTGCTATGCCCTTTTTCGAGGTTAGTATACTGTGCCTCTGTCTAACAGTGACACAGAAGTGATACCCGGGGTAAACCTATGATCTCCCATCCACTCACCAAGATTCCTCTTGAAGAGAGTCAATGAGGGACTCTGCCTAACCTGGACTGGGATTTTATTCCAGAGTGCAGGGCCTCTCTGGGTTATGAATCTGTCCCTCCAGCATGTCCTATTTATTTCAGTGCTGAGGTTCAAGTCTCCGATGGGATTTGGATTTTCTGAGGTGCAGCATGTCCATTAATTCTGGGTTGGACAAGGCTTTATACGTCAGGCACAGATCGCCTCTGAACAGGCGGTATGCCACTGAGTAGAGCTGGAGTTTCTTTAACCGGGCAGCATATGGCATCTGTTTGAGCCCTTTGATCCTCTTGGTGAGGTACTTTTGGGGTCCTTCCAGTTGCTGCAGGTGTCTGGTAGGTACATCCCAAAAGGGCATTGTACTCAATTATGGGCCTGATGAGGGATGAGTAAAGAGGCACGATGTCCCCTGATCTAGATGTGAATCCCTTCATGATTAGGTGCTATATATAAAATGTTTTCTAACCACTTTGGCCACGTGGTTGTCAAATGAGAGATTGCTATCAACTTGGGTCCCCAGGTCCCTAATTACTTCTTCTGTACTTAATGGATTACCACCTATGTGGTATACCACCTATGTGGTAATTTGTGGGCACTTTGTTTTTGCCAAAGGGGATGACTATACACTTTTTGGCATTTAGCTTGAGGCCATGGCTCTGGCACCAGTTGTCTGTTTCTATGAGGCCCTTTTGAAGGATGCTTGTGTCGGCTGGAGAGTCGATTATGGAGCCCAGTTTGCAGTCATCTGCGAACTTGGTCAGCCACAGTCCTTCCGTGTTGGCCTGTACCTCTGAGAAATATATACCGAACAAGAGAGGTCCCAGGACTGAGCCTTGTGGGACACCACTTGTAACTGGTTTGGAGTCTGACATGGCTCCAGCAATTCTAACCATGTGGGTTCTGTCCTTGAGCCAATTTGCAATCCATCTAGTGACATAGGGGTTTACATTTAAGCTGGTGAGCTTATCTATAATGCCCGAGTGGGGTATTGAAGGCTTTGCGAGTTCCAGGTAGGCTGTGTGGACCACCTTCCCCTCGTCAATGGCCTTGGTGACTGTTTCAAAGAAATCAACCAGGTTAAAGAGGCAGGATCTGCCCTTAACAAAGCTGAACTGGGTAGGATCCAGTGTTTGTAGGTCCCCAATATCTTTATTTATGAGGTCCATGATGATCCTTTCCATAGCTTTGCAGACTAAGCTAGTCAGGCTTATGGAGCGATAGTTTCCAGGATCCGTTGAGGCACCACCTTTATGGAGAGGGACCACTGTTGCTGCGCCACTCTTTGGGCACATATCCTGTAGTAAGGCTGAGATTGAACAGTAGTTTTATGTTTGGGTTTAGCTCTTCTTGGAGTTCATGTAGGATGCAGCCAGGGACACCGTCTGGTCCCATTGATGCTGTGTTTTGCTTTGGAGGCGGCTCTTACCTGAGCATCTGAGATGTCAGGGGGGCAGCACTCTGCTGGGATAGATATTTGCCCTTTTGGTGGGGAGGGGGGGGGAGTTTGTTCACCATGAAAAGTATTAAAATGTGTTTCTAATTATGTGCAGCATTAGTCTGTTCACCTGCATATCTGATGTAATAGCTAGGTGTTTTATGTGTAAATGTCTGTGAAAATAGTCTATATATTGTCAGCACATTGAGTCCGGAGACACGGAATTTTGTTCAATTTTTGCACGTGTGTGATTTCTGAATGACAATAAAGTTTACTTTGACTCTGACTTTGAACTACACATCAGATGGATTATTACGGCTTAAAATTTTCAAATTGAAAACTAAATAAGTAGCAAGCAATATAAAGTTTAACTGACATATTACCATAACTAAACACAGCCGCGGTGGTGCAGTGGTAGCGTTGTTGCCTCACAGCAAAAGGTTCTCCCATTTGATTCTTGGCTGGAGTGCCTTCTGTGTGGAGTCTGCATGTCCTCCCTGCAGTTGAGTGGCGTTCGAAAGACATGCGTGAATGGGTGTGCCTTCGTTGAAGGTTGGGCGTCGATCTGGCACCTTGGCACAGTGAAAATCTACTGTCAATCATTAGAGGACCGGAGTTTCTCTGTGGCGACCCCTAACCGGGAAAAGCCGAAGGAACAACATTACCATAACTAAACATGCACCTGTAATACCAGTTTAAGATGCACACTAGCCAAATAACCCTATCACCTTATCAGTTTTCCAATGGTGAGAATCAGGTGGTGGGAAGTGGGCCAATGTATTGGTCCTGAATAGCAGCACAGTACCGCCCATCTCAGCAGTTCCTTGATCTGTAATGTATGCTGCCAGCAACAGGGAGCATGTCTATTACCCAGAATCCCCAGCGTCCATGCATGTGCACCAAGGCAGCACATGCTTTACAGGATCATGCTATACAGGAGCAAGGCCTAGTGCTCCTGTTATTTTTCATTCAAGCGGGTGATCACAGCTGCCCCCCCAGGGATGGGTGAGCTGGCAGTCAGCACTTACTCCCATCCACTCCTGCCTGCGCTATCAAGTGCCTGAAAGCCAAACAAACTTGAGTCATTTGGGATGTTGTCAGGGATTTACCTCTTTTATGTCAGTGGACCTGATGATCCAGCCCTTAATCTTCATAAAAGTATGTTTTCAGCTAAATTACTATAATGCTGCTGTATTTTAAACACAGTTAGTGAACTTACTTAATTTACTACTGAAAGGTTATTGGCAAGTTGTATAGTTTACACTTAAATCCATTAACATTGGTATACTGTTTGCCAACTATAACAAATGTAGTCAATGCCCACATTTCCAGACCTCTGTGGCCTGACAGGAGTAAATCATTAACAAGCCTGCTCAACATTCTAAAAAATTTGCTTTCAGAGACACAAGCACCCATTATCTTTTTGTTCGTGTCTGAATGGGTCTACTTCTACTCCTGCACATTCAGGCCATCACAAGCAAACAAAACAGCAGCTACGGGCAAGCAGTTGGCTGATCACCTCAGGGTCAGTGGTGGGAACACATAGCATCTCTCACACTTCGAGGTCACAAGTAAACCAAGGCCACAAAGGATGTACAGTAAAAGCTTTCTTCTTTAAGATCATCAGGAAAGTGTAGTAAGCAGTAAACAGCACATTTTATTGGAAGTAGCTGTGTAACATCCTGCTTTATAAAAGCTTCCAAGAATACATAAATCTTAATGGCCTCTTTTTAGTCTTGAAATCCTTAGGGCATAGTTACCCAATACAATGGGTACATGAATGCCAGAAATGCCTCAACCCCCAAACTGTGTACATACAACTCCACCAGTGCTGAGACATACCACCCAAATAAGCAAACAGAAATGCCTTTCTGATAAATCTTGAATAGAGTGAAAACATTGTAGCCTGCAGGGATTTTGGTGTGTGTGTGTATATGTGTTTGGGGGGAGGTGCTGAAACAGTCAGCTGTTCACACTACACATTCCTGTGTATACTTCTACAGTTCAGTACATTCGCGTAACTGACCGTTTAAAGTCACTACTTAATTCATGGGCTTTATTTGACAATGTAATGGAAAACTATATGCATTACAGTCCAGCAGGGTCATTAAAGTTTGTTTCACATACAGCCAAAGGTAGAATGCAGTCAATAGTCAGGAAAAATGTTCTCTCACACACACATGCGAGCGTGCGTTATGACAGCATGTTGCAGTACTGATTAGATCTTCTGTTAAGGTTTAATATCTTACATATCGTACTCTCCCAAGGTCCGTGCTGGTTTTCTCCAGGTCCCCAATGATTTCCTCACATCTTCCAACATATGGTGGCTACTGGCGGTTATAAAAATACCCACACATTTACAGTCATCACTGTATCCTGTATCAGGCTGTACACTGCAGATTAAGACTGCGACTAGAAAACATCATTCCAGCTGTAGGCTACTTAAACAAGTGACTATGAGCAAATTAAAGCATTTTAAAGCTTGTATTCTAACAACCTGCAGAAATCACAACTTACTAAACATGTTTCAGTATTCTGAAGTGACACGTCATAACTGAAATTATTTGTTAATCAAGCACAATCCATTAGATTGGCTTGCTTGACTAAGGGAAACCCCAGAAGTACTTGGGAGAACCCACCTCTGCTATTTATTCTAATAGTAGCAAACAGGAATCAAACTCAAGTTACAGAGATGTGTCAAGGTAGACACAGAGCATTAGGCTTTGTAACATTCAAAACCACACAGCTACCACTTGTACCAAAATGATGGCATGGTATTAACTGTGAAATATTTTCTGGGAAAAGTAAGAAAAGTTAAAAGGTTTTCAAGGATGTAATTTTCCCAGTGTAGCCTGTCATCTTCCTCTTTGCAGATCTGAAGTTCTCACCGTTAACAATTCTAAGACTGAAATAGTTGCACTGCTACTATAGAAACTGTAGAGAAAACAGATTCAGCAATTTATTTTGTTATTTCCACTTGTTGATTGGGGAAGAGCACGGACTGCAACGGACAGTTTCAGGATCAGCCTGGAAGAATCGTTCAAAAAGCAAGGAGTACAATGCGAGTATAACAAGTTATATAATATTAAATATACACATAGAAAGATTGTGCAATGCATTGCAGGGAGGTCACATTCGAGAATGACTAATCTCCTGGAAGTGGACAGGAGAGGAGAAGTCTGCACTGGTATCCCTGAGTGCACTGGAAGCTAGATGCCCATCATTTGGCCTCTGGGGGAGTAATTGGACACTTGGACTACTTATGTTTAAGTTTATTTGGTCTCTCGGCGACCATGCCACCTTATTTCCTTCTCAGTATGTTTCCTCCCCTCTGGTGGTCTTTTCTCATCATTTATTTTCCAACTCTTGCCATTATTAAGTTACACCACACCATAGGCCCATGTCTCTGTCCTGTGTTTATCTGCCTGTTCTTGCTACCTGCCTTTGCGCTCTAACCCATTTATAGCTATACCTCGGTATCTTTCCACCACCCTTCTTTTTTTTTTAACTTACAAAAGGGTCTCTGTCCCACTCCTGCCACAGAGACCTCCTCCTCATTTCCTAGTCACATTAGCAGCACTGCTCCTACCTTAGCTCTCGCATCCTTCACATCACCCATGGGTGCTGCTTTCACAGTGCTCCTGCCTTAGCTCTTGCACCCTTCACATCACCCATGCATGCTGCATTCACACAGCTCCTACCTTAACTCTCACACCCTTCACATCACCCATGCATGCTGCATTCACACAGCTCCTGCCTTAGCTCTCACATCCTTCACATCACCTATGCGTGATGCTTTCGCACTGCTCCTGCCTTAGCTCTCACATCCTTCACATCACCCATGGGTGCTGCTTTCGCACTGCTCCTGTCTTAGCTCTCACATCCTTCACATCACCCATGCGTGCTGCTTTTGCACTGCTCCTGCCTTAGCTCTTGCATCCTTCACATCACCCATGGGTGCTGCTTTCGCACTGCTCCTGCCTTAGCTCTCGCATCCTTCACATCACCCATGCATGCTGCTTTCACACTGCTCCTGCCTTAGCTCTCGCATCCTTCACATCACCCATGCATGCTGCTTTCACACTGTTCCTGCCTTAGCTCTTGCATC
This sequence comes from Protopterus annectens, assembly GCF_019279795.1. Lineage (NCBI taxonomy): Eukaryota > Metazoa > Chordata > Ceratodontiformes > Protopteridae > Protopterus > Protopterus annectens. The sequence goes on from NC_056729.1 coordinate 789,029,269, forward strand.
CTTCACATCACCCATGCATGCTGCTTTCGCACTGTTCCTGCCTTAGCTCTCGCATCCCTCACATCACCCATGGGTACTGCTTTCGCACTGCTCCTACCTTAGCTCTCGCATCCTTCACATCACCCATGCGTGCTGCTTTCGCACTGCTCCTGCCTTAGCTCTCGCATCCTTCACATCACCCATGGGTGCTGCTTTCGCACTGCTCCTGCCTTAGCTCTCGCATCCTTCACATCACCCATGCATGCTGCTTTTGCACTGCTCCTGCCTTAACTCTCACATCCTTCACATCACCCATGGGTGCTGCTTTTGCACTGCTCCTGCCTTAGCTCTCACATCCTTCACATCACCCATGCATACTGCTTTCACACTGCTCCTGCTTTAACTCTCACATCCTTCACATCACTCGTGCATGCTGCTTTCGCACTGCTCCTGCCTTAGCTCTCACATCCTTCACATCACCCATGCATGCTGCGTTCACACTGCTCCTGCCTTAGCTCTCACATCCTTCACATCACCCATGGGTGCTGCTTTCACACTGCTCCTGCCTTAGCTCTCGCATCCTTCACATCACCCATGCATGCTGCGTTCACACTGCTCCTGCCTTAGCTCTCGCATCCTTCACATCACCCATGCATGCTGCATTCACACTGCTCCTGCCTTAGCTCTCACATCCTTCACATCACCTATGGGTGCTTCTCCTCCCTTATGCTATCAATGTACTGCACTTTAAATGTGCTGTGCTTTATACTACTGCTACAGCTGTTTTTATTTTCCTGAGGTTCTTTGCTTGACATGCACATCTGTAACCTGCCTGCTACATCGATAACTTAATGCAGTGTACTTCACAGATATTAATGATGAGCAAGTCCACAGCACCAGTTTATGAATCCCATTCACAACTTTAACACAAAGGGCAGTATGATAAAAGACCATGTGCCAGATGCAATACATATGGATTACATGCTCAGATCAAAAGCTAAAGTAATAACAAGAGAATAGCTCTGAGGGGTATTAGTCACAATTCAAGATTTTAAGATAGGCTATGAGGAGAGTTAGGAAAAGAGTGACAGGCTGGAAGTAGTCACACTTGGTGTAAACTCCAGTTCAGGGGGTAATATGGAGTAGATTGTGGAATTACAGATGCAGACGGAGACATGAGGTGAGCCCAAGGCCAAGTTATTTAACACACGTGACAACATTTTTGCTAATCCGGGATAAGTCATTCAGTTTTCAGAGTATAGGATAGCTTGAGGTATACAAAGTAGAAGTCTGCAGGGTGGAGATGTATTCAACATATGCAAACTGGCTTAATTTGTAAATACATTTCTTAAAGGAATTTTGAACAATTTATTTCAAAATTCACTAGTAGCATGAAAGAAAAGTATTTAGGAATTCAAGACTGATCTGCAAATAATTTTCTTAAGATTCTCTAATAAAAAGCTTAAAAGAGGGGAAAAAAGGAGAACTAAACTAAAAAGAATGCAGACGTTTTGAAATATGATATTTAAAAGATGTTTAAAGTTCACACTGCTGCTATGTTGCTGCTTAATTCAGCTTATGTTACTCTTTGCGTAAACTTTTGCCAGTGTTGTTTGAAACTAATAAAATATGTTATTAAATACTTCTCAGCATTTAAAGAGCATCAGCTGCCCAGACTAAGCAAGCCCATCAAGGGAATGCAACCACGTCCTAGTCCCGGCAGACACATTCCAGTTGAGACACCTCTTGTGGTTAGCCTGGCTCCACTCAGCAGCAGGGAACAGTATGTTTATCAGTCAGCCAGAGACCTATCAGGAAATTTGGCTGAATCCCTTCTGTTTTATTGCCTGTGGTCTCAGCAGGATGAGTGTGACCCATCCCCCACAAAACCAGTGAAAACTAGTCCATCTCTTCCTGCATTTGCCAAATGTGTACAAGCAGCCTAGCGCCACACTTTGTCTTAAGCTTTCTCCTCACCCTGGAATTAAGCAATTGTTACACTGCCATCTACCCCAGTAACAAACATGCAGTCCTCATCAACAGCTGGGAACCTAGAAAGACTCACCACCTTTTGGCTTGTATCCCCCTTCATTTATTTTGCTTCATCTTTCCACTTAACAGATTCACAGGTAACTACTGGGCTATCAGCCTGCAGACTATCACAAGCCTAGCCAATAACCAGAGATCAGAATCAAACTCTGTGCCTTGTATCTGTGAGGTTAAGACAGTAACCATTATGTAAACCCTCCTACACTCCTTTACTACTTTCATATATCTACCCACTACATCCTCCTCCGCTTTTACTCCCTATACCTACCCTTGGGCATGATCTGCACATCCTTATTTTTTTACATGAGTCTGTGTTCATGTCTTTAACAAACAATTATTGTCTTCAGTTCAATATTTACCTATTGTCATATTTCCCCCTTTTTTGTTTGCAAAAGTTCTATTTTTGTAACTTTTGTATTTAACCTAACAGCATACTTTTTTGTTTGTTTCTTATCTGTACATTTGTTTTCCAGGTCCTCTCTGAAAGTGGGCCTTACCCAGTAGGCTAACCCAATCAACAAAAAGAAAGATGTATTAATTTACCTATGCTTTGTTGACAGGACTGGTGGGCTGGTCTTTGGACCCTTATTATCCATAACCCAGGAAAAGTAAGTAAGAAAAGAGCTCTCAACAAGCCAGCAAAACTAATAGAATCTGTGAACTATTATAGTTAGAAAACACATTTTCAGTAAACCTGAGGTGACCCTGCATGAGTAAACACTTAAAAGCCATGTGGTGCTAGGAATAATTATATATGAGGGCTAACATATTCCAGCAAAGGCCAAATGACCGAAAGCTGGACACTCTCATTATTGGAGCTGGTCAATATAGGATGACAGTGATACAACATTACATGATGACAGCAAGCTTGGGCAGGGGGGTGGGAAGTGGTCAGGTAGCCATGCTAAAGAGTGTTCTTGAGGGGACTTTAGTAATGGGAAGTTATCCACAGTTACTCAGACAAATACCAAAGCAATCATCATTGCAAACTGGAAAGCCCATCCATTTTGTAGCTGAACACAGCAGGCTAGTGCTCTAAACAAACACTCTGGGGAGTTTTGACCCCTCATTCCTTTGTCCACCCCATTTAGAAATCTACATACGCCAGCACACTGTACAATCTTATTCACCTAGGTGCATTTTCATACATCCATTCCCTCTCTGCAAAAATAATACCTCTAGATGCCAGACTTCAACTGTCACACACCAAATATTCAAAGTGTATTTTGTTGAATCTAATTCTGGCTTATAACCCACAGAGATACTGCAAGAGGTAGCTGAATTTTTTACAAAGGACCATTTGTGTTTTGTGTGTGTGTGTGTGTGTGTGTGTGTGTGTGTGTGTGTGTGTGTGTGTGTGTGTGTGTGTATACATACGTACACTGTACTAGACTATCACTACATTCAGGACTGGATCACATACTTGCCTGGCTATACTTAAGGTGCCTCATGACCCTGAACAACATACAGGGAGCAAATGAGTCCTGGAAAAATGAATGAATTAATGAATAGATTAATGACTGTTACAAGTGCGCAGCATACACAGGGCAGTGTGAAAGAGACAGGGATAATGCCAGTGGCAAAAGGACCAGAGTATAAATCAGGCCCAGCTATAATAAAGGGGGAAAAAAAGTAAACAGAAAAGAAATGAATAAGAAAGCAGTAGAAACACTGTGTATACAGCAAGAACGGTTTTACCATATAGCACAGGCCTCTGTCTAGAAGCAGAAATGTTATATCCTTATTGGTGCTCTACCAATGTACATTCATTGATACACAGCTCTGGGGATGTTTAGTGTGCCACAAAGAAACAACACAAATGCAGAGGAGTGAAGACTCTCAACTAAGTACTCCCTACACAACCAGAAGAGTTGTCCTTCTAAGAGACTCCTTTTGTTTTCTTCTTTTTTAATTGACGTGGTAATAAACAGTTCTTTCGTGAGATGAAATTATCTTATGTGAGAAAAGAGTATGCAAAAAGTGGAAGGACGTTTTTCTTCCACAAATTTGTAACCATACTCTTGTATTACCCAGATTCTAATCAAATGGGAACCAGGGAAATGTATGATGTAAGCTGCAGGAAGGTAGGCAGTGTTCTAACTTCAATATACATCAGTAAATTGCCCAACCCAAAATATTGTCAAGTTAAACAAAACAGAAACAATTTGTTTCCTCATAATACAAAGAATTGATGGAAGTGAAGTCTTCGGCTTAATGTGACAATGGCCATCAGCCAGGAAATCAAAAACACTGCAAGCCCTTCTTGATGCTGTTCATTTTGCTTATGCCAAAACTTGTGCAAACATCATCCCAAAATTACTGCAAAAGACAGCCTCTGATGTGGTCTCAGACTGAGCAGTGCAGCAGCCGTATGCCTCCGGTTATCGGGGAAATGTTAGGGATGTTAATACAAGGTAAATACAGTACAGTTTACCACATAGATACATTCCCATGACCCCTGGTGATCCACACTTTCACGCAGCAAATCATTTACTTCTGGCCCAGAAAATTTACAAAACACACACACGTACTCAGACACAATTTCTATGGAAACATAAATACAGTCCTTGTATCATCATTTGGTCTTCCATAACTACGAATGTCCTGCACAAACATCAGTCTGTGCTTGCTACCACTTTTACAACATTGCACTCCACATCACAATAGGAAAGCACTTAAAAGTTCGGTCTACCTACACAGTCTTGCTGACAGTCTATGGAACCCAAAGTGTTTTGCAGATGTCTTTACGTACATCATTCCCCATATGTTAAGTACCAGGATACATTCTCCCCCTTCTCAGTCCCTGTACATTCTGACTGTATTTTAATAATAATAATAATAATAATAATAATAATAATAATAATAATAACTGCAAAACTTTTTATCAAGACAAAGCCCAAATAAATTTGATGTATCCTAAACTAACATCACCTCGGGGATAGGATATAATGAGTCTACAGACTTTAATGGATGCAGTCCTTTACCTCAGTGACAGGAGCAAAGGGATAGTGAAGCTGACAAAATACTTAACATTTCTTTCTGAAATTCTAAAACCAGTTTTCTCAGGCAAGGAACAAAAGACGGAGACATACCCAAAAGTTTTTTTTATTATGTTCACCTGTTCTTGTCTATATTATACTGTTTATGATAAATCTGAAGGCATGGCAATAATCTTTCTAAGTAAAACTACTAATGCCAGTACTACCTTTGTATGTAAAAGTGATGCATTTCTATAAGATTGATATGTGTATGCATGAGTTTTTAAGTCATATCACAAAGATTTGGCATTAAAAAAATCAATGACAAGGTTTACACGTGAAGAATTTGAAGAACATTTTTCTTCCAATGACAAAGCCTCATCTCTGAAACATACTATATAAGGAGGTTTGCAGGAACTGAAAGTGAGTCAGTGATGTTGATGATTACTTTACTTCATGAAAAAAAAGCCTTACAACTATGTGCACTGCTCTCTAGGAACATGTTTCACATGCTCAGATTCTCAGTTAACTAATTCATTTCTGGTTTTGTTTTCGGCAAACCTAATACACGCAGTTCTCAGAGAAATTAATATGCACCTTCTAGACATTATGATAAGAAGGCCACTTTCAGTCAGAAACATGCAGTAATATGATGGCATGCCAAACGTATAATTACCTTTATCCTGTTAAATAGACAAAACCACAAAATAGAAAACAAATAGAACATGAAAAGCAATCAGACTAGTAAAGATGCTTATGTAATTCAAACAGTGGGATTTCTCCACAGAAGGGCAGAACTCTTGATACAGTGACTGGTTCGTCCATCTGTGACTGTGAGGACACAAAAATTAGAGGCCTTAGCGACAACTGCTACTAGATGGCTCTTCTCTTAGTCAGAAGGGCCCATGTACTGATGGAGCAGTCTACTGAGTTAACCTGGGAGGCACTACAGTAGCCAATCAAAATGCAGCTTTGCAGAAAGTTATTTCAGTAGGCTATACACGCGGACGTACAGCAGTACAGAATATGCTTTAGGAATGATGTCTGTACAGGAGTAGGCTGTAACATAGAAGGAGCACCACCCACAGAATGATGCCAGTCAGGGCATTGCCCACAACTCTGCCCAAGGAAACAATGAAATTACCATCAGGGACTGCAGTAGGCGCAGGATACTGAAGGTCAGTAATGAAAAGGAAGTCTCCAATCTCCAAAATAAGTAAGCAAATAAATAAATAAAAATCACTGCAGAAGGCAATCCACAACTTCATGACAAGACCAAAAACCTACAATAAGGGATAACTAGTAGTGCTCAGGAGCTCTCAGCCAATCACACAACTGACTGCTGATAGAGCAGTACTGCCCACCTACCACAAGGTCTACAGTGTCTAACACTAGAACTGAATGCAGTTAACTGTTTTGTCACAGTTAACATAAAAAAAAAAAAACAAAATGGTGCAAAACACAAGAAATTCACATGCAGACTGACTTATGCACAGCAACCTTCCGGCTATACAGCAATCTACCAATTCACAAAACACAAGCCATAACATTTTTATCCACTTTGGGGAAAAAACATGTATCCGTGAATTACCATATAGGTGGCAGTACTCTAAACACCGAAAGTGTGATAAGAGACTTAGGGACACAGGTGGACAGTGGTCTTACCTTCGATAACCACATTGCCACAACAGTCAGGAAATCCTTCTATGTGGCACACCTCATCACTAAGGGCTTTTCATCCAGAAAAAAGGAGGTCATTGTCCCACTGTACTCATCCCTCATTAGACCCATTACAGAATACAACACCCCGTTTGGTATGTACCTCTCAAGACATCTGCAACAACTGGAAAGGCCGCAGAAATACCTCACTAAAAGAATCACAGGCCTAAAGCAGATGCCCTAAGCTGACCACCTTAAAAAACTCCAGCTACACTCTGTCGCATATCGTCTACTCAGAGGCGATCTCTGCTTAACATACAAGGCCATGTCAAACCCAAAGCTGTTGGACATGCTACACTTAAAGAAATCCCAATCCCTCAGAGCCACATGTTCCAGGGATCTAAACCTTGTCATCACAATAAACAAAACATGCTGGAGGGATTGGTTCCTGACCCAGAGACTCCCCAGACTCTGGAATAGATTGTCCATACATGTCAAGCAGAGTGCCTCTTTGGCCCTCTTCAAAGGGAACCTTGTCGATTGGATGGGAGAAAAGAAATTCACCCCGGGGATCATGTCAGTCCCCCTGCTAGACAGGGGTCCAGGGAAGTAAATAGTGTGGGAAGAAACAGCCAGGAAATTGTTATGGCTAGGCTTGTATAGGCCCTAGGGCTGATAGCTATGAACCTATGTACAAGAAATTCCTGACAGCAGGCAGTATACAATCTCAGTGCTACACTGTGAAATAATGGTTAGAACAGTCTAGTATTTTACAGAAAACCATAACTAAAACTCTACATCGGTTGACAATTCTGCATTCAGAAGCTCACCATCAGCATGACAGATGACAGAACTGCAAGGGCACTGCAAGGGCACTGTTTGTCTGCAGCAGGGTTTTGTGATTCCACATTTTTATGGGGGTGAAGTGGTCAGTGTTCCTTTTCCAGGGTTGTGCCACTTCACATGCTTCACACGTGCCCTCGCACACAATGTTTTTAGCACCAGCCATACTACCCAATGCTGCCTACACAGCTGCATGCATCTCCCATGCTCATACAGGCACTATGAAACTGCACCTCACCAAACACAAGAGAAGAGACAGGGCTCTTCTGACTTTAGAAATCAAAGTTTGCTAAAGCATTTAATATAAAACACTTTTCTCTGTCCTCTCATGAAGTAGGTATTTACTGCCCCTGTATCAGTAAGTACAGAGTATGACTTTATTTGTATGAATCTCATACAAGTAGGGCTATGCTACGAACCTGTGTGTGAACAGCTCAAGAGATTTAAACAAAATGACCCACTGAATTAGTAAGCCAGAGCAGACCATTTTATTATATAAAATATGTGGCTCCATTTCAAGTCAACAAAACTCAGCTTGTTGAGTGGGAAACCCATTACATGGTACTCTGAATGCACTAAACTTTAACTATGACACTTTGCTAACCTAAAAGACAAAGACAGCTAACAATAAAAGACAATAAATAGAAAAAGTTTCTGCAGGGTAGCCTGTGTCCTCAGACACCCTCTTACTTAATTACAACTCTGAGATCGAAACCTCACTGAAGATGGAATATTGAAACATTCCCTCTTCCTCAAGTTTTTTTGATCTCAGAAGAGATAAGGTGTTGCGGGGCCTTTGCCCATCTACCTTATTAGTATAATGAACATGACCCCCTGAGTATATTTGCAGAAGTTAATATTCCAGACACCCCTTCTAACACTGAGCTTATTGATAAGTACGCTTTCCTTAAAATTCAAAACTCAGTATGTTGAACTGGCACAGGAAATGTGATTCATTGAGTAAACAGACAGACAAGATACAAACACACAAACTAAATGAGTAAACAGAACTACCTTCTTAAAATATTCCAAAACATTATCAGAGTAGGAATAAGAACCCATTCTAAGGGACCGAATCTATACAGGTAAACAAATCGTTAATGGGAATTCAGGAATGATGACATCCATCTAGCACCGCTCTTTAATCCAAGACATTCACAGTGTTTACATCCACGGGATTATTCTGGAGTGAAGTGGTTAACCAGTAGAGAGCATGCCAACCACAGAGTTAGAAGGAGCATTAAACTAAAATTTTGATTTTATTTGAACTTCTGGAACCAAAGATCTGTTAAGCTGATTTGATGACAGCTACTTACATGGATCAGTGGAGTTTGGTGCCGATGTGGAGATTTATACTCTGTTAGCCAATGACCCATGCACTGTTCTTAAGTGTACCAGACTGTTAAAAATGCCAGAAGTCACTTCTGCATGCTAACCCCATTAGTTAGGCAATAGATGGATGTCTGTAATTAGCAATTAGCTCATTTATGCTACTACTGTATTTTACATTTAATTCTGTTCATTTACCTGCTGGTTTTAAATTCCTGCCAGTAAATTGTTCCTAGTCAGTCCTAATGTTCTGCACATCATATTTGTACATCTGCACCTGTAACACAACTTCCTCAGGCTCAGATTATGGCAGATAAGGAGTTTATTAAGTTCAGTCACCTTACCTTTAAAAGCCATAATAACTGAAACTGTTGGTTCACTATACTGCAAAATATGTTATGCATAAATGCAAAATCAAATGAAAGAATGTTGCAAACAAACAGAGACCCCTGTGTAAGCTTGATCAGACCAATACATTTTATATGCTGCTTCTTAATTCCTTTTATTAAGAATGGACAATGATGAAACACAAGTAAAGCAAAAAAGGATATGTCTAATAGCAAACTGAGTCTTGAGACTTATAAACACTTTGCCTGGCTACTCAGAGGCTCTGCTGCAGAGCTAGATATCATTGCCTAAATTCTCTCATTTCTTGCAGGAAGTAACTACCATCATCAACATACATTTTTCAAAAACTGGAAAAATTCAAACCACAACTTTTAAAAGTTTTGGTGCATGCATCCATAACTCCTATAGTGGGAGGAAAGAAATTCCTCCCAGTGCCCCTGACTAATACATGTCTGAAAACAGCAAACCTAGAATTTAGTGCTGTATTTTTGGGAGATGAAGTTTGACTACAAGAACCATTCAACTTCAAAAGTAGCTGCAGTCCATTTATCTTGTAACAGAACGAGAGCTTTGAAGGCTAAACTGGAGAAGGGTTCCATGTGAACAGCAGTTCAGTCAGTCCTGAGAGATGGGCGAGCTCTGCTCCACTCAGATGCAGTGGATTTTAACCCAAAGGTCAGAAGCCCCATCCTGAGACCCCTACCACCTGATCATGGGTAATTAAGAATCACTGCAACAAAGAACTGTAATGCACCTACAGGCAGACAGACAGACTCACTCACTCAAGTGAATGATTCTGCATATTAGACATGTCAAGACAACTTTGATTTTTTTGTGGGGGTGGAGATGCAGAATGGCAAAACCCAAGAAAAGAACAGAGTTCTGATGATTGCTAAACATATGTTCTAACAGCAATACGCTGTTCTGTACTGCTTTTAAAAACCCATCCCTAGAACTTATTTTCAAAAACTTGAATGTTTAATTTCTAGGAACTGTAGAAATCATGACATTGCTCAATTCCCAGTGGGCTGTGCAACTTGTCTGCAAAAGTGGGAATCAGAGCAGCAATGACTAATACGAACAGAATCTTCCTTTACTCCACTAGATGAAATGCATGTGACAGAGAAATGGAAATCTGAATCCTTTCCCATCACTGTATGGCGATTCAGACAATTTCAGATCTTTAAGAGGTCAAACCATTACCTAGATTGCCTCCAGAACATTTCTGTACTTTAAAACAAAGTTCTGTAAAGCAATTCAAGACATGGTATAAAATCACACCAGAGTCTTTCTACTTATAACATCCAAAACAAAAAGCAGCAAGTAACAGCCATAGCACACTACTCAACACAAAAGCCCGTTGTATGACTGTGAAGCCACTGCCAACATATCTAGTACTACACCAGCGGAAAAAAAACATATTAATCCTAACTGCCCAAGGCTGGTTTTCAAAAATTAAAATAGATATCAATAAAAGCATGATCTGAATGACAAATAAGCAAGGAAACAACGCAAAACAAGCTTTTGGAACCTAGAATAATATGTGACATTACCCAATACCCTTTCTTGAACTGCAGCAAAAAAGAGTATTTTCAGTTTTCATAGTACTTTTTTTCTGATCAACAGATACCAAAGCTCTAGAAAGCAACAAGCAACTAGGCAGACAAACCAACATTAAATATGACTGCAGCAGACAGTAATTAATTCTGATAGTCAGTGGCAGATTCACAAGTTAACACTGCCCTAATTCCAGAAAACTAGTATAATAATAGCTCAAGACAAACTCTGCAGCATTTAATTTAGCCATACTGTGCCTCTGAGCTTGTTCCCAGCTTATGTTACAAACGTTTTGTCAAGCAATCCATTTAAATTGGCTATACAATGCAGGAAAATAACTAAGCAAGCAAGGCCAGATGTCACTGCAGACAGGGGCACACAACTCTGCAGTCACAGACACACAGACACACAGACACACAGACACACACAGACACACAGACACACACACACACACACACACACACACAACAATGTTTAGCTTGCTATTAAATGTTTCCAGAGCACATCACATACATCTAATTAACAGGTGCCAGACTAAAACCTTCACTTAAAAGATCAATTAATCAATGCCCACATAAGGTGTGGTGTAACAATATTCACAATCATTCTATTTCAGATAGACTGGGAACAGCACTACTATATACCAGCTGATCTCAGACACATCAGGTATGGCACCAGTGTATACCAGTTCAGTTCAGAATCATGGGTCATGGTACCGTCTTATACTAATTCATGTTAAATGCATCAGGAAAGACACTGTTCTGTGCCAGTTCATTTTCTGGATGTCTAGCATAATGATCAGTTCAGAAAGAGAAAAACTTGACACAGATTATATACAAAATTGGAACTTAATTGCACACACCCCAACATCAAGGAATTCTAATAGAGAGAAGAAATAACTAGTTCATTTTGCATCAGTTCACAGTGTCTTTCAAAGTTAATCTTTTTCACAACTGCACATACCAGACATACAAGCTTCTCCAATTCCTTACTGAAAAGAAAATGTCTTTACTATTATGTGGCTCTGAATATGTGCAGTTGTGATACAGTCACCCCTCTGGAAACTTCTACCGATGCTATGAGAGCTTCTACCACAGTCGTTACACTACACCACAGATACAGTTGGCACAATAGACTACAGACAGACATGTCTAAAACATATTCTAGAACTAAGCAAGATGCCTCTGAACATTGTCATAAAGATGTTGAATACAAATAATTAGTCAATTGGGTAACGCCCATACACCTCCAATTATCAGTCATCCTTTCAACTATTAGTGTTGTTTCTCATTCATTGTATGCTTGCATCACTTGTATATGCAAGTATTGTACTGGCTGCAAAAAAGTAATTTCATCTTGTACAGCCCTTTATCCACAGAAACTGAAACCAGAAAATACCTGACAAACTGCTAGGGTGCAGCAGGATATGGGACCAAGCTAAGTTTGGACTCTGTCAAGGGGGTTACTGCACCTCCTCCCACTGAGTGATTGCAGATAATACTTCATAGATAACAGTTTCTCCTACTTTCTTGTTAATATTAGAATGGTTCTGTATGCCAAACTGCCATGTTAAGCATTAATTATTCAGTTACACATGAAGACACAATTACTAGGTAAAGCAAATAGTACAATCCATTTTGTTTAGCACTAGCAAAGCCACAGTTATGCCAGCTAATAACTGTATTTGAGCATCATTTTAACATCTGTCTTACTCCATGAATGAATGTATCTTACTGTCGGTCATCTCCTAAGTCCACTCACTGCAAACCTAGAACATCCTGCTTCTAACAAGACAGCCTTCAGACTTCTGCAACTCATGTTATGCTACTAGTTAACTATCCATTAGAAAGTCAGCAACCATGCACCCTGTTTTATGATTCAAAGTACAGCATCATTGTTTTAACTTTTAAATCTTTGACCACACAAGGTAGTGTCCCCAAGAAACAATGTAAACAAACACCAGAAACAAGCCGAAGCTGCAAGAACAGCCCCTAGCATTGTGCTCTGGCAGACCTCCATCTCAACCAATAGAATCGAAGTCTGTAAAGAGTCTTTGAATAATGACAGAGCTTTTACAGTGTCTGCCATGTTAGACTCCTTCCTGTGGACAGATTACAAATAATACAATTACATGAGGTTCAGCACAGCTACAAAAAACTTTTCACAGCACATACAACTAACAGGTGTCAGAATAAAAACTTCACTTAAAAGATGAATGAGTCAATGCCCACAACAAAAAACATAAATAGCATTTCCTACTGCTGATGTTACTCAAATTTTAAAGCATTAAAGCATAAAAAGCAATGCAATTACATGTTAAACCAAGTGTGCTACCCTCTGCTGTCTATAGGTGACTACATTTCAGCCATCTCTTGCTAGGCAGTTAGTTATAGTAACTTTGAACTTTGACAGATACAAGTTTTGGTATTCCTCAAAAACTGCACACTCGGCTAAATAGATCACAGGTGTCACTGTTTTGACTACACTGTCACTACACTCCCTGCAATAATCTTTTTCCATAGGTAACTTACAAGGAAAAGTACCTTCCTCTAAAACAGTTTATGAACACAATCCTTCAAAAGTATTATATGTGGCTTTTAATAAAGAACACTATCAACAGAGTACAAGTCCATGTCTGATTAAACAGCATTTTTCACAACCAACTCAAACATCATACAGAATGCCACCATCTTTATCAGATGACAATGACAAAACAGCAGCTCATGATGTTGCTAGGCACTCCATCTGCTGCAAATGTCACATTGTGGCACTTCGGCATTTTGAAAGGTACAGCTATTTAAAGTTAAAGTTAAACATTACATATTTTGGACATCTTGGATTATAGTGCCAGGGTTAACCTTTTTCCACAAGAGACAAAGTTTATAATATATGAGCAATCATAAACCTTGTAACAGGATGCAAACAATACCTGTAATTACTAAAATGAAGTATGCAACAAAATTTCTGATTCTGATTAGTTGCCTGACTCCAAGAGCCAAACATCTGGCCCCTGGTTGTAGTGCATGTCAATAATCTTGATGGGATTCTGAAGATTCTGGTGTGGCTTTTTTTTTTTTTAACTAATACAAAAAGAGGAAAGGGAAACATCTGAAGTTATTTTTATGCAGCACCGACCTTTGTTAATGGTTTGTATATGTTTACCAGGGTGGGTCTAATATTGTCTGGAGCCTGCTGGATTCCTTCAGACTTGCTTATTTCCTTCTATGCGGCTAGTAGGAAAGACAGTCAAGCATGAGAAATGTACGTTTCTAATAACAGGTCCATCCTGTGCAAAGACAATTGCAAAGCTGTCACTTCCTTGCCAATAGTAAAAGCACTGACAAGCAGGAATTATGAAGCAGTGAGAATCTGTATGGCAGCCGTAGCAACACCATGCTTGTATCACATTCCTAAGCATTGTCAAGAATGGTTAACGCTAACAGTGGTGTTTAATGCTGGGGTACGGCTAACACTATTTATTAACGGTTATGGTAATTAGCCCACAGAACTGGGGTCAATTTCCACAACCTCTTTCTGCATGCAGTATTACTCAGTTTTATACAACAGAAACAATGCCTCTAGATTACACTTGAAAACAACTAGCGGTGTAATCGGATGCCAGAAAATAAAAATGACTATACTACTAAAGCAGCAGAAAAGCACCAAGCTATTGTAGGATACATAGTGCACATTCTACCACCAATTTTCATGAGCAGTCCTGACACCATGCCACTCAAAATCCACTGGAAGTCAGAGGTGCCAAAGGAAAATACTTTTAAGGAGAAAGAATTATGCCTGTCAAAAATGCTACTCATAGATTAGAAAACTTAACGTTCCCCACTCCAACTTTACAATGGGTAGGACTTCAAAGGAAACAAGGTCCAAGTTGGTGCGATTTCCCTAAGAAAACAGGCAGATGAAATGACAAGAAATAAGCCTGGATCATAATATCAGCAATATGCCCCAATGAGCCTTAGGTTCCTATCCTGACACAATACCTTTTAGGGTTCCCATGTAAATGTTTGCAATGTACTTTCATGTGCTGTTCTAAGGAGTACACAGGCAGATGACCTGACCCACCACAACCATCTGCTGCAACCTAAAAGGCAACACAAGTAACACACCTACTTGTCTGTTGCACACAATGGAAAGAAAATTAGTCCATTATCCACAGAGAGGGATGGCAATGGCCTGCTAGCCAGATGGACTGAATTAACAAAGCCCTCTGTTCCTCTGGCAGATTTACACCTACAAGATGCAATGCAATCTGCCTGGCTATTATGTTCCTTTTTCGTTTCTTGGGGATAAGAAGGGCAAGACATCAACAGAGGTATGTATGCATGCATGTATGTGTGTGTAAGGTTTTTGTTTGGGGGAGGACACTGCCAGCTCTCTGACAGCATACTTACTGCCCAAAACATAATCTGCATTAAAACAGCTTAATACTCCTGTTAGCATTTCAAAGTAACAAAGTCTAGCAAGCTGTTTGAAACGGAATTAGAGGGTCACAGCCAGAATACACTTTAACAACGAATTTTGTGTAAAGGCATGTACTAAATAAATTAAAATTAAAAGCTGTGGCACATTTATTTTGATCTGAAATTATACAATTTCTTTAATGACTTTTTTTCTAAGAAAATCTGTCTAGCCAAATGGATATTTTGCTTGTTACTCTATTTCTTGATTTTTTTCCCAGAATTAAAAAGGCATGCAGTTTGTGTGTGTGTGTGTGTGTGTGTGTGTGTGTGTGTGTGTGTGGGGGGGGGTACAGTATAAAAACTGGTGCACATTTCATTCCAGACATCCTAGCTATGTATGCTTTTGCTCACAATATGACAGTCAAAGTGGCCCCGTCTTAACTACATTGTGTACTGAACCAACACATACTCCAGTGGTTTGTACCGGCTTCCTGATGGTTATGGTGGGGTGGTGGAGAGTCCTGCCAAGGAACAAGTCTTTCCTTGTATCGGCACAAAAATTAAACCAGATATGGGAAAAATTAACAAACATGACCTCATGCACATACTATTTATGAACATAAAATGCTGAGAAGCAAACTGTGGCTTAGAAAAAATGGTCTTGAAAGAAGGGAATGCAGTTTAAAGGTAAATACTAGGCTATTCATTCACATACTTTTACAAGTTTAACCACGGTCAGAATTAAACTCTGCATCTCATATCTGTAAGGTAACAACTTTAATCATTATGCCAACCCAACCCCCCTGTTTTTTTACGGGTGACCTCAGCAGCACTCTGGCTAATTGTGTTGCTCAATCATAAATGGATGTGCAAGGAGTCAAACCCTGTGCCCTTGGCTATTTGAAATAGCTTGCTAACAGCTGAAAACCTTAATCCTCTGTGCTAGTTGCCTGAAGAAAAATAGTCAAGTACTAGGCTAGCTGTCCTTGCAGGCCACTTCAAGCCTTGACAGTTTCCATTAAAGATAAGATTACCCATTATGCCAAACTCCATCACTAAATGTCAGTGCATTTTGGGTCTGTAAAGTAAACACTGTAACAATTATGCTAACCCTCAACCTCATGCAATGGTAAAATCCACTGTAAATGAGAAAAATGAATCATCTTGGGGCTGAATAAATCGGTTGTAGGAAATCAGAGACAACAGTGAAGTGTTGGTAGAACAGACTCTCTACAGAGTCTTTGGGACTGCTAGGTTGCTCATGGAGCAGGTCATCTGAAAGGGGATGAAATTAAACTTGTACCACTTCTGCAAGTTGAACTACTACCCCTAGCTGCAATTGTTGCTGTGTCTTTCGGCTTATGGGGTCGCCACAGCAGAACTCCGGTCTGCTAATGTTTGGTAGTGGATTTTTACATGCCGAGTTACCAGCCCTGATGCACAACCTTCAATGAAGGTACGCCCATTCACACATGCCTCTAGCTACAATAATAAGGATAAAACAGACTCAGAGAAACCAAACTGCATAATTACATCAGATCTAGAAAATCGTTGTGAATGTTCAGTGGTATCATCACAACCCATGCTGGAATTCTTTCAAACCTGAGCTACGTGTAAGAGATACTGACAATCTTCCATTGACCAGTATATATGATAGTCCACAGCAGAAGGTCAAGACTACAAACAAGCAACCAGCAGGACACAGTTTTAATCCCTTACAATCCACTTACATGCTTGTGCAATGAGGAAGTAGTTTCAGACCAGAGCTACTCCCGTTATACCTACCTACCTACTTACTAGACTATACTCTTAATAGAAAAAAAAAACAAGCACTGGTTATACCTCATCCCTTTAGAGACCTAATTATAAAACATGCAAATGCCAAGCAGTTAAACAGTTACATCTTAAAGCTGCTAAGTATCAATGCTATGTGACAATGTATCAAAGCAATGACTGGAATACAGTCAGTCAATAAATAAATAATCCAACACAGATTTGGCTGGTAATACCAACCTCCCACCACCCATTTTCCAGCAACACACACTACACAGCACAGACTTCACATATTTCCAAAGCAATTAACTTTTTTAGCCTTTAAATACAAAGGGTTACAGTACTACTCCAACCTCCTATAAAATGAGGCAAACTGCATTAAGCTAACATGTTTACCACAAAAGCCCACACAAAAATTAATTGAACAGTTAACTTGCAAGTATTATGCAGTAAAATTGTTAAGGTACACAATCTCCATCCTGCAAGTATACAAGAACTGTTGCAATGTTCTTTTTATTTCAACTCATATTAAGGAGTTCAAAACACACTTTAATCATCATTTAAATTAATAACACTTTAAAGAACATGTAGTTTGAACCTGTTAAAACCTGGAAATGTCCCATTAGCTCCTGATTTTTTAAAAACATCTATTGCTTATCTGATAAAGAAAATCTGTAGCTGGTTCACTTTCAAACACTATCCATGAAGTTTACAAACACTAAAATCATGCCATTTAGAACCTGTGTTAAATAGTGCAATCTAAAACTGCTGGTGCAGGAAGTAAATTCAGAAGCTTCAAATACAAATACACATGTAGCTTGCACCATATAGTCCTTTTTAATCACACTGTCATAATACAGTCGATGCTAACTAGTTAAGATGATGGATTAGAACTTCATACCGCTTCTGGCCTGTGCAGTTCAAATCCTACCAATTTTTACTTTGACAGATGGTACAGTACTCAACATACTCACTTTCTCCGTACTTTCTTAAGGAGGAAATCTCTCATTACAGTCTGGCAGGCAGAGCATAGGCTTAAGGCTTTGAGGTGTGAACCATTTGCTTCCTGTAGTCAAGGGTTTGATACCCTCAGCCTCCATCTGCCTATTGTGTGACACCAAGCAAGTCAGTTAACCAAACAGTGCTCTGGGGCAATTAGGAATCTGTGCTGAGTTCCTCGGTGGTCTCATGGATTGCCTGCTTAGCAGATGCACTATAACTATGAAAAAGTACTTTGGTAAGGCAGCACAGGCTGTAAATGAGCTGCTTCATGGAGTCTGCTGACCTGACACCCTAAATGTCCATTTACCTTCTGTGCAACACTAAACAAACAAGTCACTTAAACCAGATAGTATATTGGGGCAACTGGGAAACTGGGCCTCTTGGGTACACACATACTGCATAGGCAAAGATGCAAAAGCAAAACGAGGGAAGTGTTGCCATTTCTGCTCTTGACACATAAGCTTTCAGTTACCACAGAAAATCACTGTACATTTCTGACATCCTCACTACCAGATTATCACAACACTAGTTCATTGTTTTTCAAAGGCTAGTTTGCTCACTGTATCAGAGTAGCAGTGTTACTTGGAACTCTTTTCAAACTTCAGGCTGCATCCAGTTTTGAAAGGCAATAATGATCTTTTCAAGCAATTCACAAGTCTCATTCTCATAACCCACACCTTAAGCATATATACTCTTACTCTTCTACATAACATAGCAAAACTTGCCCCCAAATTTTGGGGCTAAAAATGGAACACTTTCTCTATAGTCATTACCCCCTGCCTCTTTTTCATTATCCTAAAATCCAATGCAATTACATGACTCAAATTACCTAGCTTTACACTGCAGGTCGCCTATGCAATATGCTACACAACACTGTCAAGGGTTAAATGGAATTTTTCTAGATCTCACTAGAATTTCTGGCACTAATCATTAGCTTGTCGCATAACTTAATATTTTGGACAACTTAGAAATGTATGCCCCTGATGTAATAATGCAAATACACAAGACTTAAGAGTGGTATGCACCAAGCTAACACAATGATTGTAAACACTATTCCATGTACAGAACAAGAACTGGCATATTTAGGAGCCCCTCACCCACCCCCCAACCCCATTATTGTGCTCAAGACTGGCACCCATCCATCCTGCAACATACAGCAGTACAGGCTGCACACACGAGTGGAAATGAAGTGATGCTGTCTGAGCTGTCACTTGGGGAGGGGCAAGCCCCTCACTTCTGCTACCTCCTTCTACTTTAAACATGTAATCTAACTCCAAAGTTGTACAACCACAGAGAAAGATCAACTCTGCTTCTTCTTTCGGATTTTCTCGGTTAGGGGTCGCCACAGCGGATCACCTGTCCACTCATGATTGGCAGTGGAGTTTTACAGTGTCGATTTGCCAGCCCAGCACCCAACCTTCCACAGAAGGCACACATACACTCACACACACACACACACACACACACACACACACACACACACACACACACACACACACCTAGGGCCAATTTAGAGTGTCCAATCCACCTGCAGCATGTCTTTGGGATGTGGGAGGTGCTTGGAAACTGGAGCACCCAGAGGAAACCCATGCAACCACTGGGAGGACATGCAGACTCCACACAGAAGGCAGCCCAGCCGAGGACCGAACCGAAGAACCTCTTGCTGTGAGGCGACAATGCTAACCACTGCACCACCGTGGCCGCCCTAAAGAGCAACTCTGCTAATAAGGAGAAAATAGTGGATTTCACCCCTCGAGGGGTGGAAATTGAGAATGTGTAAGCGCATGCCTGTGTACTCGCGAGCAGGGCTACAAGTAAAAGACCATTCTCAGAAGGATGCACTGTCAATTATACAATAAATATTTTGCCAGGAGTTAGTCACCCACGTTGCTATTGTATTTGCACCAAGTACAAAAATGTGGTTTTCTAATATGCCTAGATTATAACCACACAATGGGGTTGCTAATGGGGCTGAGTGATCCATTTTCAATAACCCCCTTATGAACAATAAAATAAAAGCTGAAATTTACCCACCTGCCAACTCTACCCAATTCCTGCTCAAACGTTTGATTCGTCCTTCCCAAAACTTGATTTTTTTTAAGAAAATGTGGCGGGAATAATTGCAGTTACATTTTTAGTTCGAAAATACGTGTAACTTTGTATTTAAACTAAGAAGCGTACCAATATTTATTTAAATTGTGGTCGTTTTACCTTAAGTATTTTTACTGTGCCCTTGATTTTGGAGGTGAAAGGCTAAGAAGTTAGAATGATGTAACTCTTATTAATTTGCATTACACAAATGGTATACATTGCACAAAGATAACGTTGGAAAAAATGTATCCAGAAAGTTCAACTCTAAAGTTAAAAACATTTAGAATTAATTTTGGGGAGCTCTATATCCCCACCTTGTGGTAAAAGTGTAAACAATTTCTGCAGCACTGACGTCAAACTGTTGGTAGGTGAGATGGTTATCAGACTTTGGGAGCAGTTTTCAGGGGACTATCCAGACTTAACATCAAGCTATGGACACAAAAGATGTCAACAGCTCAAGTAGGTTAAAAATAAAGCATTCTATGAAGTCTGTCCTTGTCCAGGTCAGGGCTAAAATGAAGCAAAGGCACCGTCCGAAAGGGTTTAAGAGCATTACATGGTTTTCACCATCACTCTCTGCAGATGCAGGATTTATGACAGGGATATGCAACGGCGGTCTCCATAGATGAAACGCTTAGGAATGCAATAATTATTAAAGAGCAAAAATGTTCCTGCCACAGTAGACAACTGATGCACATCTGTGTCTCCTGCACAGCCAGATGACAGATTTTGCACAGCATACCTCACGACTTCTTCAATTCAGGTATAGACCTGTGAATTTTGGCATCAGGGCCAGTCTTTCTCCTCCCGAATTCACTTTTTTTCAAAACGTAAACCTGCTTAAGTATGCGCACCTTCTGAAATAAATGATATAAGCCTACCCAAACCCTCTGTGCCATTAATTGTATGAGTTGTAGTAGAAGAAAGCATTCCCTTTTTAAAAGCAATTGTTTTCTGACCCTACAGTAAGGGCAGCAGTAGCATTCTCGGATGTCAAGACATAAGACACACAACTCATACCTCTCAACTCTTATAGCAAAAAATCTGGACAAAGCCTTAAATACAAGTGGGACAAAAGCCCAAGAACAATTTTTAAATATTGCTCTTATAAACTTAGAAGGTTGATAGAGGTTTTGCATTAGCATGGACTTAGGGTTACCACCTGTCCCACTTTGCGAGGGACAGTCCCTCTTTGAGAAGTTGTGTCCTGCATAAAAATTAAAAAAATGGCAAATGTCCTGAGATTTTAGGACAAACATATTTCCTATATTTTATGTAATACTTGCATAACACAGTTATTCTGTATCTGAAACACCTAAACGTTATAAGAAACATAATACGCAACTAAAATGCTACAAGAATAAGCTTTTATTTAGGCAAAAAAGTGAAGTTCTGTGTTTTGTACTGACGTTTGTACGAAACATGTCCCACTTTGGGCATTTGAAAAGGTGACAACCCTGCATGGATTTTCGGGATATGATGAAATCTGAAACTCAAATGTCTGTCATTACTTTTTAATTTCAATCTTTAATGATCTGCCACAAATATGAGGCAAAAATCTGGACTTGCTACAAAAATCTGTACAGTTGAAGAGGTACGCACACAGCCATTTCCTAAAAATCATGGCATTCACAGTAGAAGTATAAGAACAGCTGGCAGCCGTGCCTGCGTTGTCTTTTGCAAGATACTAGACCCACAAGTCTGGCAACTTGCTCTTCCTAATTCCGGACATCTTGAAACCCAAGGTCAGCCACTTGTAAAGCTGTCCAGCAATTACTCTTTACCTTTCACTCACGAATATCCCAGTGTTACTAAGAAAATGGCTAAGTTGCTGTTCAAACAGCGACAAAAGTTGTGTAACACTAACGCTTCACGTACATGAACAGAAAATGAATAACTCGCACTTAATAAGTGATGAGGCGATCGGTTTTCAGAAGTTGGGTCCCACAAGTAAAGCAGCCTTATCCAACACAGGACAAATCATTACTCAAGCACTAATACAGCTGTAACAAACTCACACCCACATCCACGCTATAAAATATCGTTATCCAAAAGTCCAATAAAATAAACCATCGCTATCCAAAAGTCCAATAAAATAAACCGTCGCTATGCAAAAATAGCTATCCAATCTATAAAAATCACAAGCTAACACGAAGTACAACCACCCCAAAGATAAATTAAAATAACCAGTGAGCTGAAGAAAAAGTACCCCAGAAACGTTGCCTCCGAGTAAATATAATGGCATTAACAGTTAAATTAAAGCGTGTTTAGTCTGAGAAATTCCAAACTAATCTGAAAAATTTGCAGACTGAAACACAGAGATGGCCACAGCAAACACAATGATTGATAATCGATACAAAAATCTTTATCATTGCTTCTGCAGTTTGTTATGCCTCAGTGACACAAGCAAATTGGTTTGCCGAAAACTTAAGCCATCATCAGTATTTCCAGCTGCAGGACAATTCAGAAAAAACAGCAGTGTACTAAATAAATACAGATAAAAAAATGCACCTACGTGTCAATATCATTGCTGTACCACTGTCTGTTTCCAGAATAACCAATTACTGGCAGTTCCCTAGTTTTTCCTTTCGTTTTCTGACTGTCAAGACCGCAACTTTGGTGCATCGGTGTCAGCAGCATTTAATAATAACCACTTCAGCTCACACATTTTTGGCAACAAATATCATCCCTCGATCTTTGAGTGGTAGACAGTCCAACAAAATCAAATCTGCTTGCAGTACTAGTGACAAAAGAGCGGATTTACAGAAATGCAGGAATAAAACTCATCCACGGATCTGAACATATCCATAGCTGAATTAAGCTACTCCTACTGTCCTGGTGGGACACTGTACACAGCAGACACCAAGACCTACTAAGCTCTTACCTAATTGAAGTTGTGAATCACCACCCGGCCTCCCAAAGGCAGACCTTAGCTACAAAGCCCTCCCCCACCTCCGCGTTGTCACAGCAGCTAGAAGCTGCAGTGTAAACCCCGCCCCTCCCGATGGGATACATCACTTTTGGTTTTATCTAGGCGAGGTCTTAGTATCTTTCAATACTCTACAGCTTTTGGACCTTGGTATTTTGTTGCGAAGTAAGCAAAACACATTGTAAGTACTCAGTTTAATTACTAAACAACTATTTATTACCTCACTTATGTGGCTTTAATGATATTGAATCCCCTATTCTGAGCGATGGCATTTCTTAGACCCGCCTCCAAAGACCAACCTCCCAAAGAATAACTGATTGCCGAACCAGAAGACCGAGCCTAACAATAAGCGAGCGTAAGGGTATACGGATGGTAGGATAGTATAGTGCAATCTTTTTTCCTTTTCTGGTTGGTCTGGGTTGCAGGTAGGGAAATATTTTAATACACTGTGGTCAGGTCAGTAGTCAGCCAGCAAGTTCTGACGTCTCTTTAGTTAAATAGATTATCTGGAAAAGGGTACTTGAGCTTAGCTTGTGCGCTCCAACTGCTACATTGCATTTTAACCGACCTGCTACTTGTACACATGTACACCTCAAATCTCTCTCATTTTGCTTAACTTTTTTGCCTTGTCACTAATAATTAAATGTTTGATATTTTGGTAAATCTATTAGGATTATAGCCTGGCAACTAAAGAGCTAAATGCTTCGTGTAAGCATATTGAATCTAAAACGGTTGTTGTCATAGCTCTCAACCTTCCATCTCCAAAATGAGGAACACTAGCCCTCATAATGTGGAACAAATGGGCAAAATGTGGAACATGTACTAATGGCATACTAACAACTTCAGCTAGGAAGGTCATAGGATGGTTAAAATATGTGGGTTTTACTTATAAAGAAGGTATTTTAATGAATTAATATTATTTATTTCTATTTACCATGGATTTCATTAAAAAAAATTCCCAACACTAAATGTGTTACAGACCCTTTCAATGTGGAACTTCATGGAACTTCGAGGAACATGAACTTTTTAAGACCCCAAATGAGGTACGTTCCTCGTAATGAGGTACACTTGAGAGGCATGGTTGTTGTGTTACCACTTTGGCTTTGTTTTAGAACAGTACCTCCCCAGATGTGCAGTAGCAAGTCCCGCCCGAATGAATATTCACGATAAAGTCTTCACCCTCCTCATGAATATTCATCGATTCGGCCCTTTAGCTCGAGAAGGGAAATGAAGAATACCGTAGCTGGAGCTAATACAAATGGAAGACGCGTTGTACTTTAGCAACGTGCTGTTTCTGTTTATTAAACAGATTTATGCATTAAAATGGGAAGATGTTACGCGGCATGCATACTTCTCAACTGGCTCCGATTTCACCCGATTTTGTTTAATATTTTACTGATTAAGAACATAGACAAGTTCATTAACAAATCCATCCAGACAAATGTTTGGGTACTACAGAACAATAAAGCGGAAGATAAATGCTAAAGAAACAGCACTAACTAGAACTGGAACTTGCCCATGTATTTCTACGACACAGAAACTATAAGATCGTCTCTCTAAACTGTACAGAACAGTAAGAAAAAATGTATAACAGCAATAAAAAGAAGTTATGTCTTACCATAATGTTCCATCTGAGTTGTTCATCTTCAGCAATCCTTGACGGTGGGTTCGGTTCTGAACCCTCGGAACCGACTCGGCCGTTTATAGCCCGCGCTCTCCAAACTCTCGAGCCCAGCTCTACCTACAATGCTCCTCACAGAGATTACCTCAGATAGAGTTTGCCAGATGGCAGAATATAGCTATATATATATATATATATATATATATATATATATATATAAAATCTGTAAATAGATGATATAGATTAAGTATGTCAGGTTTCTATATATGCATTATTAATTGTTTATTTATCTATTTGTTAAATATTAGCACTTGCACTTTAAATTTGTGAAGCATACTTGGCGCCAAAAAGTTTTTAAATGAGCGTATTGATACAAGGTTATTTGTTCTGATGAAGTCTGCATGCTTAGCAGATGAAAGCGCTTAACGTGAATATTATAGTTTTTGGAAGTGTTTTATTAAAGTTTTTATTTAGTCCGAGCCGGTGTCTCATCGCTGCCTTATTGAACCTAGCTGACGGTCGTTACCGTCTGTTTCTTTTCCTTTCTGGTGTTGTTCTGTGTTTGACGTTCGAGCATGTTGGAGGCTATGGATAGCGTATGTGGAGAGACAGAGGCTTTATTGGACAAAGAAGATCTTGGTTCGTTGAGACGTGAAGTGAGTTCCTTGCAAACTGAAGTGTCCCGTTTACTTGAATTAGTGGGGCAGATGCAAGACAATGTTGGCATGGTGCAAAATGGAATTGTGGATAGGAAGGAAAGTGTTCCTTCTGGTTGTGGGGCTTCCACACAGACTTTCACTCCGTACGAGATACCTAATGGACAGGGAGAAGCATCAACGTTATTAAATGAGTTACCAGTCCATCGGAACACTAAAAACAATGCAAGTGTTATGTCTGAAAACGAGCTCACGTTTGATTTCTCACTATTTAAAGTGGATGATGAGTTTGAACGTATAGGAGCTCGGCCCAAACGTGTGCTGCCAGTTAAAACTTATGCAGCAACAACGAAATCAAAATCTGGTTGTGTAAAAGGCACTGTATATAATTCTTCCAGTCCAAGGGACAATGTAGTGCAAGTTCGTAATATAGACAATGGAGTTAATAAATTGGACAATTTTTTATTGAATGATTATGAATTTACCAACAGTACTGTTCATAGTAAAAGTGTTCCACAAGAGAGAAGAAAAAGTGTGACTTATGGTACTTTGAAGGATATGATATATTTAATGGGAAAACAGTTGTTGAATTTTAAAAGTATTAAAATTGATAATGCCTATCTTATGAAATGTATTTCCATGGGAATAGTACCAATGGGGTTAAGGTTTTTTAAGTTACCAATGGGTGTCAACTTAGATAATGATACCAAGGCTGAATTTAATACTTTATTTAATTCATGTGGTATAAATTATATGAAGTTGTTAATTAAGAAGAATGATGAGAAAATAAGTAGGATGGTTATAGAATTGGAAAAATTGAATAAGGACATAATGAATGATTTACTGTTTCCCCAATGGAGTGAATTGTATGATAAACAATTTAAATTAGCTGATATTAAAGCAGGTAAAATATATGAGAGAAAAAATAAAAAGATTGCATGAGACATGGAACAATATAAGGATAATAAAGCATATATTTGGAAGTATACATATAATAATTATGAGAATAATAGGATATGGGATGGTAATGATGAGTTACATGATGAAAGGGGTGCAAATTTTCAAGGTGGACGTTTTTACACACCACACAAAAAGCAGAATTATCAGCAGAGAAATCGAAGAAATCTATGGTAGAAAACGAGTATTTAAATAATGATATACACGTTTGTGATGAATCATTAATATCAGATACACATGAGGAAGTATATCATAGATGTACAGATGAAAAAGAAAGAATCATTCATGAATACAATGACTTAAAGATATACAACTACACTAGTAGTATTATTAGTGAAGAACATGACTCACTTTTCATGAAAGGAATGAAATTCATACCAACAGTTGGTTTTGATGTAGTCGATATAATAACTGAATTTAAACTATATTGTAGAAGGCTAAATTTAGCCCTATTATTTACTGATAATAATAAGTCTATGAATATGACTAATAGTAATAGAAATGTATGTAGGAAAAAAGTACATACATTCCCCCTAGCCATAAAAAGGTGTCAAATTTTGAGGAATTGGTTTGTTTAGATATTCAGTTTTTTAAAAAATTAAGAGACAAACAGTTGATCAAAGATAATTTAAGTACCAAGGAGAGGCGGTGTCTGGTGGAGCTGGCTAGTAATAAGAACATAAGAGTTATGAAACCAGACAAAGGTGGGGGTATAGTACTTTATAACTCGATTGATTACATAAATGAAATGCAGAAAATATTGATAGATTCGGGTAATTATGAGATTACTTCTTTGAATGAGATTAATATAAGTTATAAGAAGATAGACTTGGCATTAGATGAATACCTAATTGATCAAAGAATAACTGAATATATATATAATTTTATGAAGGTTGAATTTCCCATTTTGGCTACTATTGTAGGTATCCCCAAAGTACACAAGAATATAGTTAAACCACCTTTCCGACCCATCATATCTGGTAGTAAATCGAAAACATTCCAATTAGGAGTGGTAGTTGATAGATGGGTTAAACCGATATATAACAACATCCCACATTTGGTAAAGGACTCTTGGATGTTTTTATCACATCTTACATCTGATTTATGGAGAGAAAATGTGACCTATATAACGATTGATGTTGTTGATTTATTTTCAAGTATCCCAAGAGATGAAGGACTGGAAGATTTTTGTAGTAGTCTTAGGAAACACTCCAATATGACTTGGGATCGTATTAACCTTATTACAGATATGATGGGAATTGTTCTTGATAATAATTTTATATACTTTGAAGGGGAGTACTATAAACAAACAAAAGGAGTAGCAATGGGGGCATCATGTGCCCCCATATTTGCAAATATGGTTATGTTGGAATGGGAAAATATATATTTATTTCAGAGTAAGTATTATAAGTATATATCTTATTATTCTAGATTTCTGGACGATATATTTATATTATGGAATGGACCAGATGAGGTCATCAAAGAGTTTATAGAATATATTAATCAGACTAGTGAATTTTTAAAGTTTACATATAATATCAGTAAAGATGGGATAGCTTACTTAGATATATTTATAAGACATACTATGAATGGCTTGCAGTCTGAAATATATCGGAAAGAAACATTTTCGAACGGATATCTGGAATATACTAGTGATCATCCAAAACATATTTTGAAAAACATATTTAAAGGACAATGCATAAGGGTAACAAGAATGTCTTCTAATTTAGAGGTAATGGAAAAGGAGATGGAATTTGTTACCTCTATGTTTGCAAATAGGGGTTACCCTAGATGGTTATTAGAAGACGTATCTAACTATGTTAGAAATGAATGGGGTAAAAAATATCCCCCTATTTTAGGTATGGAATTTATTAATAAGAAGAAGGTTCCAAATGAAATAAATTCCTTTAATAGAGTATGTGTTTTGATGTATTCACCATATAGTAATGAAATTAGGAACATTATTATTAAACATTGGAATTCATTAATAGTGGAAGATGAGGTAAAAAATATAGTAGGCCCAAAACCAAGTTTTGTATATAAGATGGGTATGAGTATAAGAAAATATTTACAGTATGGTTCAGGAGATAAAATGAACATTAATAAAAATGGGGCAACTAAGAAATGTGGGTCATGTAAACAGTGTTATGTGATTAATGAAAGTGATGGATGTAAACTGGATGATATCAACAAGACATACATTAAGTTTAAAAGGGGAAACTGTAACACAAAAAATATCATATATTTGGCAAAATGTGTATTATGTTCCGCGTTTTATATAGGGAAAACCAAGAGGCAGTTACGTAGGCAGATTTACGAACACCTATATAAAATAAAAACTAAAGATACAAAAAATGCACTTTACAGACATATAAAAAATATAATGAAGGACATAGTTTTAGATTTGGAATTATAGATCAGGTGTATAACTCCACTATGGGAGGAAATTCAAAGGCAGTATTAAGTAAGAGGGAGACTGTCTGGCAAATAAGAACAGATGCAACGAGGGAACCAGGCTTAAATGAGTATATATCTATAAAATCTTTTCTTGAATTACAGTAAGGGTAGATGTAACAAATGTTTCCTTGTTGTGTAATAATCACATACAATATGAAATAATTGTATGAAGTTTTATTTTTTACATCCCTTACCATTATATGGTAATATTCATTTTCCAGACATAATGTATGTTAATAAGTTTATGCATACAATTATTCATAACAAAGTACCATTAGTAAAAATATGTGACTCACGCTGTATCTTAAAAGTAATGACAGGGTAGTACACACATGTGAAGTCACATTAGATGTTACAGCAAAGTTTTATTGTAGGAATAATATAATGTTTATTTTAAATTATAATTTATATTATATAGTATTAGTATAGTGCATATATATATAATCTGTAAATAGATGATATAGATTAAGTATGTCAGGTTTCTATATATGCATTATTAATTGTTTATTTATCTATTTGTTAAATATTAGCACTTGCACTTTAAATGTGTGAAGCATACTTGGCGCCAAAAAGTTTTTAAATGAGCGTATTGATACAAGGTTATTTGTTCTGATGAAGTCTGCATGTTTAGCAGATGAAAGCGCTTAACGTGGATATTATAGTTTTTGGAAGTGTTTTATTAAAGTTTTTATTTAGTCCGAGCCGGTGTCTCATCGCTGCCTTATTGAACCTAGCTGATGGTCGTTAACGTCTGTTTCTTTTCCTTTATGAAAATTTAAATAGGGAGATTTGCATGATAGAGCCTGTAACTCAGAGACTGTCCTTGCAGAGGTGATGGCTACTAGAAATAAAGTCTTCCAAGTCA
Source organism: Protopterus annectens (assembly GCF_019279795.1). Classification (NCBI taxonomy): domain Eukaryota; kingdom Metazoa; phylum Chordata; order Ceratodontiformes; family Protopteridae; genus Protopterus; species Protopterus annectens. The sequence continues at coordinate 789,058,780 of NC_056729.1, forward strand.
GAAATTTTAATTCACAAGACTTAACTGGTTCAAACGGGCTTTGAGTTGACGTTTGCAGGACTGTTGTCAAATCCCATGGAGGTACCGGATCTTTAAAAGGGGGTCTTAGCAAGGACAATCCTTTCAGGAAGGCTCTGGAAAACTTGTGGGACATTATGGAAGAGTCATTGTGTCCAGTATGAAAATTAGAGATTGCCACCAAATGAACTTTTTTATAGTCGAAGCAGAGGAACCAGACTCGGAGAGTATTCAAGAAGTTCAATATGTATTCAGTTGGGGCATTGAAGAGATCAAGTCCCTTATTTAAAGCCCATATGGTAAATCTTCTCCATTTGCTCAGGTAAAGGTTTCTAGTTGTAGGTCTGTGGTGTGCAATAATATGTTGGACTGGTAATGACAGAGGGGCTTGCCTGGCAATAATGGGAATTGGAGAAACCACACCATCAGTTTGAGGTGCTGCAAGTTTGGGTGAACCATGCCTTCTGGGTGAGTTAGCAGGTCTGGAACTGGGTCCAGATTCCATGGTTTCTATAGCAGATGAGACTAAAGGAAGGGAAACCAAACTTGTCGAGGCCAAAATGGGGCAATGAGAATTATGTTATTCTTTCTCCTTTTTGCTTTCTTCAGAAACTGAGAAATTAACGGAATTGGGGGATGGGCATATAATAGACCGGGTGGCCAATTGTGTAGAAGAGTGTCCCTGGGTGACTCCCCTGGTGGAGGGATTAGGGAAATGTAACTTCTACATTTGTTGTTTAGGGAAGAAGTAAAGAGGTCACAGCAAGGTTGGCCCAATCGACAGAAAATCTCATCCAGCAGTACTAGATTCAGGGACCACTCGTGAGGCATGAGAATAGTCCTGCTCAATTTATTTGCTATCACATTTGAACTTCCCGGAATGTGCATTGCTATTAGAAAGCAGTTGGAAGAAGTCGCCTACTTCCACACTCTGAGTGCCTCTTGACATAGTGGATATGATTTGGTTCTTCCTTGTTTGTTGATGTACCAGACCACTGACATGTTACCTATTTGAATTGCAACTGTTCCTGGAGGAAGGGAATCCTGGAATGCTTGCAATGCTAATAGCCCTGCCCTCATCTCTAGAACACTGATGAGCAGGTTAGGGTAGTGCTCTGAATTGGTAGTGACTGGCTTCTAGCCGGAAGTGTAGAAACCTTCTGGAGCTTTTGTCCATCTGTATGTGGTAATAAGCATCCTTGAGGTCTGTCGAGCACATCCAGTCACTTTTTTCCAAGAAAGGAAGTATGGCTTGTACCGAGAGCATCCAGAATTTGGTTTGTTGGACTGATTTGTTGAATCGGCTGAGATCCAAAATCTGTCTCCAAAAAAGAATCTTGAGTGATCCCCGGATCCTATCTGATCAGGTGGGACTTTTTGGATGACTCTTTTGTCTAGCAGCTTTTGGATTTCCAAAGTTGCTGCATCCCTTTGATTGGGTGGAACATCTGGGAGTTTTTTCTGAGGTTTGGGATTCATGAACAAAAAACTAAAACAATGAGTGAGAAGGTCACTGAAAAAACAATCAGTAAAAACAAAATGAAAACTCCAGCAAAGCTAGCACTTCCACTGAGTGACCTCCCAAACCTCTTGTATCAGAGGCACATGGGATATATGCAAATGATCCTTATGAACATCAGGTGTTTCAGCTCATTGGCGATTCTGAATGCCCATGACTTGTTTCGTCATTTTACTGGACAATTTCAGGCCAACAAAGCCAAACCCCACTAGCTGTGGATATGCATATTTCGGCCTTGTTATAACCTCATCAGCACAGCACAAGCAGAGTGTTTGACTAAGCATGCTGGCTTGGTTCGGAACCAAAGTTAATCTTCTTGCCACTAGGATTTGGTCCACTAACCTCATAATGTCCTGTTCAGATAAACTTTTAGTAGACCTCACCAATACCGTGGAAGGAGATCTGGACCATCTGACATCCACGAATGGGGTGTCCTTAAAAGGGTCCACAGAAAGAGAGTACAACATCTTTGGTGCAGTAATTAAATCTGAAGTCTTAGGTACTGACAGCTCAGTTGGAGCCGAGGCATCAAAGTGTTCTAAAGGTGTCTTGCAAGGCACAGATAATTCTCCCAGTGCCAAAGAGCTTTTTGGAGCTGAAAAAGTTTTAGAAATTTTTCTCATTGGTTCTGAAGAACTTGGAACTGAAGAAGGTCTCATGTTTGAATTGTGGGAAAAAGTTCTTTCTTCCACAGTTTCCTCTTTAGATCCAGAAATGGTCTTGTCGAAAGGAGATTTTAACAGGCCTTCCAACAAAAGCTTATTCTTTCTTTCCATTAAGGTGCGGGAAGAAAACCTGTGACAAATAGCACAATTCTCTTGCAAATGTATTTCACCTAAGCAATACACAAATAGGGTATGCCCATCCGAGTTGGGCATTTTCCCCTCACACTTAGTACATCTCTTGAAACCTGAAGAACCCTTAGGTTTCATTGGAGATTGTTTCTTCTCAGACATATTTAAAGGTAAGAAAGGCTAAAGATATAAGTAGAGAGTTTTTTTTTTTTGAAAGCAAGGAGGAAAGAAATACCAATGATGGTAACGAGAATACCCTAAGGGTAAGAGAGAGTTACCAACAATGGTAAGTAAGAAAAATACCTCACAGTAAGAGAAAAAAACAGCAGAAGAGGAGTGTGTAGCTTAGATAAGGTAGACAGAGTTAACTGCAAGAGGTTTTTAGGTATAAATATATATATATATATATATATATATATATATATATATATATATATATATATATATATATATATATATATATATAATAAGTTTTATAACTCACAAATATTCGCCAAGGCTTGAGAGACAATGAAGGCACATCTGGTTTGCGACGTGGCAGACGAGATCTGGGGTAATCTCTGTGAGGAGCATTATGGGTAGAGCCGGACTCAAGAGTTTGGAGAGTGTAAGCTGGAAAATAACGGCCAAGTCAGGGATTTGATGAAGATTAACAACATCAGATCTGATGTTGTCATCTTTATTGGTCCTTTAACCTATGGGTCTCGGCTCCAACCCTTGGAACCGACTCAGCCACTTCACAAGCTTGAGATTTGAAGCAGGGGCTCCTCCTCCCTACCCATAATACCCTTTCCCCCCAGAATGCTGTTTGCTACTTGTCGTACAAGCAGCAAGGTTGTTGGTGCTGTTCAGCTCATTCACCATAAGTGTTTTTCTAAAGTTCTATCTTTTCTTTCTTTTCTAATTAGCTCTTAGCTGTAGTCGGGTTTCTATCTGCCATAGTCTATCTCACTCTTTTTTTTCCCTTTCCTATCTTTTTCCTTTAAAAAAAATCTCTTCTTTTGTGATGTTCAATTCTAAATTGGACCAGGCTGACAAGCCCCTAGGATTTAAGAAATGCACTTCCTGTGGGCATAAGATCCCCTTGTCTGATGCCCACAGGGAGTGCATCTATTGTCTAGGGCCTACCCACTTGAACAGCGGCTGTTCCGTTTACACAGATTTTCACCTACGAGCTCTTGCATTTCACTGAAACAAATTGATTCTTAAGGAGTTCATTTCTGCTTCATCCCCTTCTTCAGTTCCTTCTTCATCAGGGGCTCAAACCCCCTCCAAGAAACAAAAAGAGGCCCGGGAACATACAAAAAGGTCTCCCAAATGGTCTCCTTCATCACTGCTACAGCTTGCTAAAAAGGCACTTAAATCCTTGGAATTGAAGGGTTCAGATCCATCCTCCTTGGCTCAGACTGTCACCTCTCATCCCCGGACCTCGGTTCCCAGCTCAGAGCCGAGTGTTTTGGTTCAGAGATCTCTGCTCCAGGAAACTACCCCTAAAAGGATGTCCAGAACTGCCTCTACTTCTTCCTCCATCAGGTCTTTTCGGAGCCTTATGGATAAGGACATGGGTAGGTTGATGAGGCAATTTTTGAAGCCCAGATTCAGATGGAAATATTGCCTGCTCTGTCCCCTTCTGAATCTGTGAGACAGTCCCAGTTCATCCCCATGGCTCCTTCTCCAATCCAACCTGTGGTTTTGGAGTCATTGGTTCCATTGCATCTGGGAACTGGGGTGTCAGAGCAGATGGTCATCATATCTTCACCTCCTACTACCTCCTTGGCATGTTGGTGCCGACAGTGTTGGTTCTGAGTGTGTCTAGGAGCCATAGCCTCGATGTTGGTTCCAGGGGGTTGACTTTGACTCCAAAGTTTTCAGAGTTGTAGCTTCCCCTCGGAGCGGTGGCTGTCTACATTTCAGCTCCGACTCCTCCTTCGAAGTGGGAGGCTCAGCTCAGGGCACTTGAGGGTTGTCTGCTTTGGTGGCCTCTTGGCCCTGGGGGACTGCTTTATAGCGCCCGTTGTCCTTCTGCCTTCGAAGTGGTGGAGAGGGTCATCTCCCACTCTGGGACACCCTCGGTTCTCACCCTTGTGAAACCTCCCCTTGTCTCCACTGCATCTGTCTCAGAGGCCTCTCACCTACCATGTGGACAGCCGGCCCCAGGAAGCCTCCAGACTGTACCATCTGTGGAAATCTGTATATCTTCCGACACCTCCCAGGAACATCCCACCGAAGATGTTCCTCTGAAGAGCCTGTGCAAGAGGAGGCATGTCGATTCCTTAGAAGAATCATTCACCACTGATACTGATTTCTAGAAAGGGGAGGGGTCCCCAAGATCTCCACCAGATGATGTCTCTTTTGGAGACATCCTAGAAAGCATTCACCAAAGAGGTGGATGGTCTTCCCAAAACCCTTCTCTGGAGGAATCAGTTCTATTGGAGGCTTTCAGGTTTGGCCCATCTACATTCTGGGTGTCTTCCCCAGCAGACCCGCTCATTGAGTTGGTGTCTTCTAGAGCATGGAAAGAACCAGACATGGTAGAGCTCATCCCAAAGCATGCAGACAAAATTTTGAGTGCTCCCCAGGAAAAATCATCTTGGACTAAGGGCGTTCCAGCTGATGCCATGGTTGTTGTGGCAGGCACCAAAAAGGAGCTGGCCCAAGAGAGCTCCTCTATTCATCTCCCCTAACAGGGAGTCTAGGGCTTTTGGCAGATTTGGTAAAAGAGTTTATGGCTTGTACACTTTCTCCTTGTGGGTGCTAAACTACCTTTCTCATTTTACAAGAGTACAGAGGGACTTGATCAAGGAACTCTCTAGCTCTACCCTGGAGTCCATGTCTGTAGAAGAGCAGAAGGTCTTCTCCTCCAGAATGGCCACCCTCCAATCTATATCGAACGGGTCCATGAGGCTGATATTCCTTGCAGCAAAGGGTACCTCAAGGGCAGGCGGTTCTGGCATTGCTGTAAGGTGTCATGCCTGGATGCGGCTGTGTGACTTTGCGGAACCAATCCTTCATTAATGCACCTTTTGACAGCTCGACCTTGTTTGGGCCCACTGTTTGTGACACACTCTCCTGCAGTGAGAATGATGGGAAGACCTTGTCTGCCATCTGGATCTGTTTTCCTGCCCCACAAAGGTCCTTCTCCAGGAACCAGCATGGGAGTAAAAAGATGTGGTTCAAGAAATCTCAGGGTCCTTTCCAGGATTCTCGGGGAGTATTTTCCCCCAGAGGTAGGGGGGGAATAACCAAAATGGTAGACACCGCCTGGTGGGTGAAGGGGTCTGCAGAACCAAGGGTCTTGACAGTCTTTCTCAGACAGACCCTTTCAGCACTCCTGAACAGTTTCCCAACTGCCTTCCTGTAGAGGTAGTCGAGGGTGCTTCTCCTTGCACCCTGAAGCTTGGAAAGCCATCCTAAATGATCAGTGGGTGCAAAGGATCATATCCAGAGGATACTGCATTCCCTTTTTAGTGACACCAAGACAAAAATCTGTCCTCCCTGATGTACCACCTAATCAGAAGTAAGAAGCAGCTGCAGAAATTGCAAAATTGATGCAAAAAAGAGTCATCCAGGAGGTCCCTCCTGATCATGTCGGGTGTTTACTTGAGGTTCTTTTTGGTTCCCAAAAAGACAGGGGACATATGGCCCATTCTGGACCTGACATCCCTGAACAAATTGGTAAAGAACACAGAGTTCAGGATGGTTATGGTTCAGTCCATCCTACCGCTACTGAGAATGAACAACTGGATGTGCTCAGTAGACTTGAGGGGTGCATACTACCACATCAAGTGCAACATATGCACCAGAAGGATTCTTCATTTCAGGCTGGAAGCCAGTCATTTTCAATTCAGATTACTCCCGTTTGGTCTCACCACAGCCCCCAGGGTGCTGATCAAATGCTTGCAGCTCATCTCAGGCTCCAGGCTTTCCAGGTATTTCTGTGTTTGGATGACTGGCTCTTGACTGCTCCAACCAGGCATTGCCTTATTCAGGGCAGAGATTATTTTTTGTATCTGGTCTCTCACCTTGGCATAACCCTTGATTTAGAGAAATCCCAGTTAGAACCAGTTCAAGTGATACAATTCATAGGAGCACAACTCAGCACCACAGTTTCTCGGGCCTGTCTGACAGTGGATCGAGTATCTAGCCTGTGTCTTCATGTCAAACAAATTGTAGCCATACCAACCCCCCCCCCCCCCGCAGCGAGCTTGGTCCTCAGAGCTTTTGGCTTAGTGGCAACCACAATACCTCTTTTGCCCACAGCATGTATTCACATGAGAATCTTACATGGACATTAGCAGTACCATGGTCCTTATGCAGGAATCCTCTTAAGTCTTCCCATCAAACTTTCCCAAGTATGCAAAAATTCCCTGTTGTGGTGGCTTCACCCTGAAGATGTTACTCAAGGACGGCCCCTCATTCTTCCTTCCCCAAATGCGACAGTGACCACAGACACCTCCCAGATGGGGTGGGGGGCATTATCTGGGTTGGATCATTCAAGGCATGTGGATGCCCATGGAGATCAATTTGCATATCAATGTCCTAGCACCCTGGGGGCTGTGGTGAGACCAAACGGGAGTAATCTGAACTGAAAATGACTGGCTTCCAGCCTGAAATGAAGAATCTTTCTGGCGCATATAGTGCTGAATCTTTCTAGTGCTGAGTTGTGCTCCTATGAATTGTATCACTTGAACTGGTTCTACAAAAGGGCCTCACTGAGACAGATGCCTGGTGTCAAAGCCATGGCCTCAAGCTCAATGCCAAAAAGTGCATTGTCATCTCCTTTGGTAAAAACTCTGTACCCATGAACTACAACATAGGCGGTAGTATACGTAACACTGAAAGTGTGATAAGAGACCTTGGGGCACAGGTGGACAGTAGTCTCTCCTTTGATAATCACATCACAACAGTAGTCAGGAAATCCTTCTACATGGCACACCTCATCACAAGAGGTTTCTCATCCAGAAAAAAAGAGGTCATTGTTCCCCTCTACTCATCACTCATTAGACCCATTATAGAGTACAACGCCCCTTTTGGTATGTACCTCACAAGACATCTACAACAACTGGAAAGGCCGCAGAAATACCTCACAAAGAGGATTACCAGCCTCAAACAGATGCCCTACGTAGACCATCTAAAAAAACTCCAGCTTTACTCCGTCGCATATCGCCTACTCAGACGTGATCTCTGCCTAACATACAAAGCTATGTCAAACACAGAGCTGTTGGACATGCTCCACTTAAAGAAATCCCAGTCCCTCCGAGCTACACCCTCTAGGGACCTAAACCTTGTCACCACAATAAACAGAACATGCCGGATGGATAGATTCCTGTCCCAGAGACTTCCCATACTCTGGAATAAACTACCTATCTATATCAAACAAAGCTCCTCATTAGCACTCTTCAAGAAAAATCTTGATGATTGGATGGGAAATAGGAAATTCACCCCGGGGATCACCTCTGTGGCTCTGCTTGACAGTGGCATAGGAAAATAATTTTCTTGGGTGGCAAAAGCCAGGGTACCTTTTTGGGTGGGCTTGTATAGGCCCCAGGGCCGATAGCCTAGTACCTACCTACGAACCTATATAACAGCAGTTCTTTTGGCATTGTAAGAGCTACACAGCTGTCTCCCTTCTAGGGATGATTGCAGTACAAATGGACAAAATATCAGTAGTCTGGTCGATCAACAAACGGGGAGGAACTAGGTCTTACCCCCTGTGTTGAGAAGCTATGAGAGTGTGGCAATGGGTGATCTCTACCAACTGCTTTCTAGTGGCAACACACATTCCAGGAGAGTCCAGCATTCTGGTGGACAGGCTCAGCTGAGTCCTACTGATGCCTCACAAGTGGTCTCTGAACCAATCCATGGCAAACATGATATTGCAGAAATGGGATCAATCCTGCTGCAACCGCTTTGCCTACCCTCTCAACAGCAAATGCAGCAGGTACTTTGCCTTAATCCTTCCTCAGGGACAGTCCCCAAGGGATGCTGTAGTCTATGCTTGGCCTTCTGGTCTGCGTTATGCATTTTCCCCCACTGCCCCTAATTTCCAAGTCTTTGCAGTAGACATCCAGGTTGAAGAGGAAAATCATCTTCATTGCCCTCTTTTGGCTTTGACAAATCTGGTTCACCTATCTTTGGTCTCATCTGCCCTCTGCTGACTCTGGATCCAGTTCCAGATCTTTTATCTCACTCCTTGGGGCACCCTCATACATCTGTGAAGTGGCTACATGGTCTAACCCTGCATTCATTACTCATTATAAATTGGACGGCATTTCCAGGGGTAGAGCTTCTTTCAGCTCTGCTGTGCTCCAGAATATCCTTCCATGAGGGCCACCCAGGGTTTCTGTAGCTTGGGACTCCATTCTATCAGTTAATGAACGAATGAAGATGACAACATCAGCTAAAGATAACTTTCCATCTGTGTTCTCTATCTTCATTCTTCATTAATCTCCCCCCTCCTTCCCCCAGTCCTATGTTTCGAGTGACCTGATGGATATGTCCATGGAGCCATTGTTCCTGTTCAAGCTCCCACTGACCTATTCTGCCTTTACCTTTGATACCTTATTTGTAGAAGACTGGGTATATTTACTTATACAAAACTCGATCTGAGGCATTCATGGGGGTAAGGGGTTATTTTGGGTAGGGTGGAAGAGCTTGAGCTTTGAATCTCAAGATTGTGAAGTGGCTGAGTTGGTTCCTAGTGTTGGAACCGAGACCCATAGGTTAATGAAGAATGAAGGTAGATAATATAGATGGAACATTATGGTAAGAACATAACATCTTTATGACTGTAAGCTAACTTATTACAGAAATGAATATACAATTGTTGTCACTTACTTGAAGATGCATGTAGACTCCTAACCACAGTACGAGCAGAAATGATGCACTGAACAAGCATTCTTATGATTAACTCTGTTTAATAACATGCCAAAAAATGGACGAGAATATAAGGTGCATACTTTTTAATACCTAACACACCCAGACAGCCAAGAAAGCAACACTGTGCACTATAGACCCACTTCCCTAACACTGTAAACTATAGACCCACTTCCCCCCAAAATAAGTTAAAATGATAGAATGTAAAATATAAACTAAATTGCAATTAAAATGGCAATTTTTTCCAAAAAGGGGGGGGGGGTCATAGTCAGGGATGCTCCCTCTTTTTGTCTGAATCAGTGCCCAGGATGTCCATATAATTTCCAGGGCACAGCTCAGAACTGTCTTCATTTCCTGCCTCACTCAATGGGAACATTTCAGCATCTCAGCACCCTTGATTTGTTGAGCTTCCTGGAATTCCCTTATGTGACCAAGGCAGCAGGTATGTAGCCGATCAAAGTCTTTCCTATATTTACTTCTCCACATGAATTTGTCTAAATGGCTCAGAACCATGTGTGCCAAGGTACTATTCATGGCCTTAAATTGTTTATTGTAATGCAACCACATGGACTCCACAGCATTGGTGTGGGCAACTGTTACTGGGTCCACAAAATTTTGACTGTGATTTACTGTTAGATGGTTGTAATTCATCCCTGGTATTTGATCAATGCCTTGGTAAGCTACCCACTGTTCAGAAATAATGCTTGTCCCAGGTAACACATGTCGTATGATGGATAGTAATGTGGCTGCATCTCGTCTGTCCACAAAGGTAAGATAACCAACGTTTTCAGTGCAGTCATACATTCCAAACACCCACCTATCCATTTTGGCCACGTTTATCCCACAATTACACTTGGCCCTTACTAATAGACTTTCTTCAATCTGGACTTCCTTTCCAGTACCCCCGAGTAACATTGGGTCCTGGAGAAGTCTCCAAGTGCAGACATCTGATATGAACCGATACTAATTCACTATTAACTTAGCCGACACTATAAAGTGGTCTGCTGCTATATGGACAGGTACCTTTCTAACTCACCAGTAGACTATCTTCACAAGTGATTGAAGAGGCAATTTACTTTTCTCAAAAAATGTTCCAGCCAGCATTCCACTTTTACTTCTGCATTCCTTTGCTGTACACCTCCAAGCAAAAGATGATTGATGAGCAGCAAGGGATGTCTTACAACCAGACTTAAGGCAGTTTTTCTCCTCTGTCAGACTCCCAAATGATTCCAAGAATGATAAAGAAAGAAAACTGCATAACCCCACCTGGATATAACATTTTAAGGGGAGACAGACCACAGAAAAGAGGTGGATGTAGTGCCCTATTGTACAAATCTAACTTAAAGATCCAACTCATACAACCCCCCCAAACTACAATAACGCTGAGACTATACTTGCCAGACTCCTCCTAAAGCAACACAAACATCTAAACTTTCTAGGGATATATATATATATATATATATATATATATATATATATATATATATATATATATATATATATGGGTCTACCTGACAAGGTCGACAAGCCACAACATCGACAACCAGTTTACCGACACCACATAACCGACAGTTCACAATGTCGACAAGCCACAACATCGACAACCAGTTTACCGACAGCACATAACCGACAGTTCACAAACACGAAACCTCACATGCCCGACAACGAAATCACTGACACCACATAACCGACAGTTCACAAACACGAAACCTCATATGCCCAACACACCATAATAATGACAATCAACAAACAAAACAAATCCCCTGTCCAAAAAGCACACACACAACACAAGCACACCAAAATCCTTACAAACCCACACTAAACCTCACATACACAACTATCTACAACCTTAACCCAAACCCTAACCCTAAGGTCCGTCACTATCACACACTTACCTAACCCGCGCCCTAACCCTAACTCACTTAACCCGCCCCTAACCCAAAGACTATCACTACCGCACACTTACCTAACCCGCGCCCTAACCCTAACTCACTTAACCACCTAACCCAAAGACTATCACTACCGCACACTTACCTAACCAGCCTAACCCTAACTCACTTAACCCACCCTATCCCTACAGACCGTCAATATCGCACACTTACCTTACTCGCACCCTAACGTCCGTCACTACTGCATACTTACACAGCCTTTTCCCATGTCGGTGTTCTCAGCGTCGGTGTTTTCATCCGTCGGTCTTCTCAGTTGTCGATCTTCTGGCGTCGGTGTTCTCAGTGTCGGCGTTCTGAGCTGTCGACGTTGTCAGGTAGACCCATATATATATATATATATATATATATATATATATATATATATATATATATATATATATATATATATATATATATATATATATATCCCACTAGGTGACAACATAAGCACCCTAGAATCAATACTGCACTGGGCTTCCCATTCCCTCCCTCGAGAAACTATAGTATTAGGTGATGTTACTATAAACTGAAACTCTACCCACTCGCCAACACCAATCAATCACATTAACTTATGTAACTTTACCCAACTCATCCAAACCCCCACCCGTATAGATAAAGCCACCAAAAAATAATCCATACTAGAAGCTGTACTTGATTGCATACCGCCTACTCAGAGGTGATCTCTGCCTGACATACAAGGCCATGTCCAACCCAGAATTGATGGACATGCTCCACCTAAAGAAAACCTTATCCCCTCAAGCCACCCGCTCTAGGGATCTAAACCTCACCACAACAATAAATAGGACATGCTGGAGGGATAGATTCCTGTCCTCGAGACTTCCTATGCTTTGGAACAAGATTCCAATCTACATTAGGCAGAGCTCCTCTCTAACACTCTTCAAGAGAAACCTTGATGAGTGGATGGGAAACAGAAAGTTTACCCCGGGGATCACTTCAATGGCTTTGCTGGACAGAGGCACAGGGAACTAATCTAAAGGGGCGGTGAAAGCCAACACATTCTGGCTAGGCTTATAAATGCCTTCAGGCAGATAGCCTAGTACCTACCTATGAACCTATTGGATCCTCACTAACCAAGCCAACACTGCCCACCAATGTAGTACACTACCCAATTCTCTCAGTGACCATAACCCAACTTTTCTCCTTTGACACAAACTTAAATGTAACAGCCCACCCTCTCTACTACAAACACATTCCTGCAAAAACTTCCCCTCAGACCTATTCACAGAAACATTAAAATCCTGCATCTGGTCTCCCACCAAAACCTTCCTCCTGGACACAGCAGTGGAATACTTTAACTCCACATTCCTAACAATTCTAAACCAACTAGCCCCAATAAAACTAATTAGAGCATGTAGTAATCCTGCCCCCTGGTTATTTAAAACCACAAAGGCCTTACTAAAACAAAGGGACAAAGCATGGAAATCTTGGCAACAACTTAAAACACCCACAACTAGACAAACCTACTTAGAAATTAGAAATAAGGCAAAAAGGCAGGTTAGGATAGGCAAAAAAAAAAATCACTGTCTAACCCTACAAAATAAATATAGTAATAACCCACAGAAATTCTGGACTGCAATGAACAACATCCTCCAACCTGAGAAAACCACCATACCACCACCAAACATAGAAGACACCAACCAACCTTGACATAGCATCCAGCTTTAACAACTATTTTACCTCCTTCATAACCAAAACTTATAAATGATACAAACCTCCACCTTCCCCCCACCAACCATTAAAACCAAATCAAATACCACCCCCTTCTCACTCAAACCAGTATCTACATCAACCATTCAAAAACTCCAAGCCAAACTTAAACCAACCACCCTCACTGTCGACAACCTCCCAGCCAAATTCCACCAGCTTGCATCTAGGGCCATAGTCTACCCAATCTCAATACTAATAAATAGATCCAGCAACGGACACTACATTCCATCCTTATGGAAAACCTCATACATCATCCCCCTTCACAAGGGCACCCCTCCACTGACCTATCCAACTACCACCCCATCACAATCCTTTCACACCTATCAAAAATCCTAGAAAGGTGTATCCGTCACTAACTTCTCCCCATCTACTTTCCAACAACCTACTCTCCCAAACTCATCACGGATTTCGACCTGGCCATAGCACCAACACTGCCCCCATTAACTTTACCAATACTATAAACACATACGGAAACCAAGGGAAACTTGTCTCTGCCACCTTCCTAGATCTATTGAAAGTATTCGACACAGTCTCCCATAATAAACTACTATCCTCCCTCTCCAGACTCAACCTTGATAATGCTACATTACAATGGTTCAGTAGCTACCTAGGCAACCACTCTCAATCTGTCAAATGGAACAACTCACTACACCCCCCACTCCCATTCAAATGTGGCGTACCTCAAGGATCCACACTTGGCCCCCTTCTATTCAATGTCTTTACAAACCAACTCCACTTAGCAACCACAAAAGCTGACATTATCCAATACGCGGATTACACTACCCTTATCTGCGCTGCACCCAACATCCAAGTGCTACAAACCCTTGCCCAAGAATCATTCTCGGAAGTAGAAAACTGGCTGAACAATTTGTATCTAGTACTAAACCCCCAAAAAACACAACTAATGCTGTTCAACCCAACAAAGACTATTGACCCCACCTTCTCCATTCTCTCGGCCAGTAAGACCCTCATAACTCCTGTCTCTGAGGCCAAACTACTAGGACTTACAATTGATCACCAACTTAAATACAATAAACACATATCCCTAACCATCTCCAAAGTCCACAAAAAGATAGGCTGCCTCTATCGTAGCAACCAATTTCTAACTTCTGAATCCAGAACTCCCATAGCCAGAACTCATCTCCTATCAACCCTATTCTATGCATCCCCAGTATTAACAAATGTAAATAAAACCGGCTTTAACAAACTTTCAATATGTTACAACAAAATAGCTAGTTTGCAACCAATGCTAAATCATACTCTCACCACTGCCAATCTCTGCATAAGTTACACTGGTTAGAATTTCCTAACCTACTTCATTACCACCAACTCAAATACTATACCACCCTGACAAAACCCCTGCCTAACAGTCCTACTAAACTTCCATAGCACCAATAGGAAACTACGATCCAGTAACAAAGCCCTAGTTGAAGTCATTCCATGTAAAAACAGCTCAGGGGAATCTCTATTCCCTTATGAAGTTGCAAACATATGGAACACCTTACCCCCACACCTCAGGCTACAAAACCACACTACCACATTCAAAAAACTCCTTAAATCACACCTTTATGAAAACCATCTATGTAACTGCAGTGACCCTTCCTGAACCCACCTCTTCCAGTCTGTTACCCATAGCTGCCCCTATAGAACACATCTCCACGATCTTTTACTTTACCCCATGCAAATTGAACACAGTGTAAATATCTATTATACTTCTATTTGTATGAAGTTGATTGTGTATATACTTTATTTATGCTCACCTATAAATATTTTTTCAGATTGATTTTCTCCTAAATAACTTGTCAAACTTTTAAATTATGGTTAATTTTTTAAACTCTTGGTAAACATTATTAAACATTGTTAACTATGTTTTACTAAATTACTCTGTAACCTTGTGGAGCTTTTCTCCCCAGGACTCCACTGACAAAGGATACCTGGTGTCCAGTCAGACAATCCTGGTAAAGAAATGTTAAATAAATAAACATAAATATAACTGAGCTCAAGGAAGAAGTTGTCATTTCTGCAATTATCGTTGAATGCAGATATTTCCTCATGTTTTGAAAAGCAGCAGCAAATGCTTCAGTAGATCCTGACCAGTTCCCTGGTGTTACAAGTAAGAAAAATGTAAGAACTGACTGCTTTTTTAATACAGAAAATAGATGTAATAAAATGCATTTCTCCCTTGTGTGCCAAGTGCTAAGACTAAACTGCATTTCAAAGGACAGGATACATGCTTTTCATCTATGAGGTGCGAAATGCTACTTTAGCAGGAAACATTGTGGGGAAAACAATGTGCTTTTTTAAAGTGCACCTTCACTCCACTATCTCTTACAAAGATTCATTAGCCTAAGGCAAAGGGAAATTGTCTTACAACTTGCATTGAATACTTGCAGCATTTCACAGGGGTGAATTCCATATGTGTCAATCAACAATCAATGTATGCATTATGTCACTATCAAATCTGCATGGCAGTCAACGAACCTCAGCAATCTTTCTTGATCTTTCTAAAGCTTTTGACACTGCCACACCTAGGCCTCTCCCAGCCCTGTCAACAGTGGTTCGCAAGCTACCATTCTCAAAGACAACAGTGTGTAAAATGACAAAACTTCCTCTCATAGTTTCAAACCAATAACACTGGAGTTCCACAAGGCTCAATTCTCGGACCCCTTCTTTTCAACATCTTCATAGATAACCTTCACTCTGCCTCCTCTCAAAACTCCCTCATCCAATACACCGACTCAACCCTCATTTCCTCCTGTATTAGCAATCTTCTTCTTCTTCTTTCGGCTATTCCCGTTAGGGATCACCACAGCGGATCATCTGTTTCCATTTCTTCTTGTCCTCTGTATCTTGCTGTGTAACACCAACCACCTGCATATCCTCTTTGATCACATCCATAAACCTTATCTTAGGCCTTCCTCTTTTCCTCTTACCTGGCAGCTCCATCCTTAGCACCCTTTTTCCAATATATGCAGCGTCCATCCTCAGCACATATCCAAACCATTGCAATCTCACCTCTCTGGCTTGGTCTCCAAATTGTCCAACCTGGGCTGACCAAACTGTCTTCACGACCATGGGGTCCTGGCTCAGCAATGCACAATTATTTCTCAACCCTAATAAAACAGAAGCCTTTCCTTTCACACCAAAGACACGTCCAACCAACTTCAAAATATATTCTGTAAATAATACAATAATCAAAGTAGTTCCACACACCAAACTACTAGGAGTAACCATTGATAACAAACTCACCTTTGACCTCCATATCCACAATACTATCAAAAAAACACCACGAACTATGAATGCTTTATAGACATAAAAACTTCATGGACCCATCCAGAAAAACAACACTAGCTCAAACATTCCTGCTTCCTACTTTACTTTAGAGCACCCCAATACTAACCAACATTCAAACTGCTCTAGAAAATTAACTTGAATCCTGTTATAATAAAATTATGGAATTTGCAATTGGCCTGCCGTATTACAAAACATCACTGCATTGCTGCCAACATCCTTAACTGGCTAGAACTACCGCAATACCTAAACTATGTCCAGCTAGCTATGGCACACAAAATAATCTACAAATCGGAAACCTGTCCAGCCTTAAACTCCATACTGCAAATCTACACACCAAAGTGGGCGCTCTGATCCAAAGATAAGCAACTCTTGACTGTTTACAAATCAGACAAAAATACTGGTAAATGTTTATACTCTTATTCAGTCACTAAAATATGGAACACATTACCACTTGAAATAAAAACTGCCACAACCCTTAAAGAGTTTCAAATTGAAATGAAAACAATACCTACTCAAATCAAATATTTATCCTTGTTCGAAACCTGGATGAGTTCTCTGTCACTATCACTCCAGTCTTCTACCTCTTTACTCTTTTCCTTACACCCCTCCTCCCTACTTCTGAACCTATTCTTACCATTATTCCACTCAACCTCTCTGTACTTTCCTTTCTCCCTTTTGCCTACCTCCTCCATTCCACCTCTCTCTGCTTAACCCAAACCTTTTCCTACCCCCCCTTTTCAGCCTCCTTACCTTATCTTTCCCTTGCAATTCCCTCTCTATACAATCTCTGTATGAATAATCTACCTCATAAGATATAATACTGCTACCTTAACTGCCATGCCCTTTAATCTGCTTTGCAAATGTTTGCAATCTGAATCTTTTCTGTTACTGAGCAAGATGTCATTACTATGTTTTGGAATCTTGATCTATAATGTTTTTTTGCTGAATTGTTTAAAACTTCTTTACTCTAAATTGTAACGATATTCTATGTATTACCTGCTTTTATTCCTGATTCTTATACATTGGGGCTTTTCTCCCCGGGCCTCCTCTGAAAATGGGTATTTCTACCTGGTTGGACTTTCTCAGTAAACAAATGTCAAATAAATAAATGCATCACTTGCGTATGACATCACAGCCATTTGGCAGGTCAGTCATACAAGTCACACCCACTTCTGTGCAGAACGACTGGAGATGTACTGTCCTACAACAATGCTATTTTGACATTAACATTGTCAACATTTTAAATGAATTAAAGTAATATTAAAAATGTCAGTGGTTTTGGACCTTTGTGTCCCTACCCCTATTATCTTGACAATATGCAAAAGTTTAAGAGCAAAGAATGTGAGACATATGGCTTATGTTTTTTACCACACGTAGATCAATATGTATGAATCCTTCCTTATTTGCAGGCTGAGTCTGCATGTGGTCAGATGTCATCAGTATGCTGCCCCGGTAAACATAAATAAATGAATAGAATAAATGACGCATCTGTTTCATGTAAAATAAATAAATAAATTAATAAAAAATATAAAAATATTCGCAATGTAAATGGGTGCTGTAATTCAAACCTGACTCCATAACTCTCAGCTGTCCAGATTTTTGCAGAATGTTTAAATTTTTGCCTCATATTTTCAGTCTGTTCCTCATCATTTTTTTTCTGGCTGATCTTTGGCAAATCAGTGAGGACTGAAGCCAGAAAATACTGACAGAAATTTGAGTTTCAGGCTTCGTACCCTTTGGAAAATGCATGCTAATGCAAAGCATGGTATTCTATTATTCTGTCAACTTTCTACAGTTGTATGAACTGTGTTTAAAAATTGTCCCTATTTTGGGGTCTTTGTTTCTCCCAGTATTCATGGGTTTGTGCAGATTTCTTGCTGTAAGAGGTTGAGAGGTATGCCTGACTCATATGAACAGTTTATCAGCTAATCTGATCGTTTGCATTCCGCTTCCCCTCCTTACGCAACCAATGCATAATCTCCATCTCTGTCTGATGTGTGTACACTGATGTTTGTCATGCAAGGTTGTCAAGATCTAATGAACATTATGCTCAATAATCACTTTTTTAAAGTTACTTTGCATGGATGTGCATTTCAAACTTCATCCATATACTTATATATAAATATTTCTCCATTAATTGACATACTTCCAATTATTTACTTGAGTGGGCTCACTGTTAGTTTTACGTGTGTGTGTGTGTGTGTGTGTGTGTGTGTGTGTGTGTGTGTGTGTGTGTGAGCGTGTGTGTGTATATATATATATATATATATATATGTGTGTGTGTGTGTGTGTGTGTGTGTGCGTGTATGTGTATCTGTGTATGTGAAACATTGTGTGTTTGTGTGTGTGTGTGTGTGTGTATGTGTGTAAAGGGAGGGGGAGCATCATCATCTTACTTTGATCATTTTTATCATCATATCACTTTAGAATGTAACTCATACAGCTCCTTCCAATTTACGTTGCTTATTTTTATACATATCTTTCCTAAATATGGAATGTGGATTATACTTCACAACAGCAACATTTTTGGCATTTTGTACACCGTTATTGCAAAGTGTGGCTTGCATAGCTGTCAGTGTACCATAAAGTTTGCTTTGTTTTTTTCTATCACATTTTACTTAATAAACAAGTGCATAAGTTCACAGTTGATTACTAGGCTAACGGCACAATAGCCTTTGCAAACTTAGACAATTATACCCAGGATATAACAATATTATATCTTAATTCCTTAGGTATGGGGTGGGGTAGTGTCAGGGCAGTGGGTCTTTGGGTGATGTAGGCCAGAGTCATTTTACAGAGTGCTTTTAAGCATAAGGGACATGGGCATTATTCCAGGAGTGAATTTACGGTTATGGGTTAGTTGGTTCTAAGACTTAACTCTTAATCTGAAGACCTAAAACAGCTGAGGGCATAAATAATGGTTTACCATTGCTTTCTCACAGTAATTCAGTTTTGGCATTGCACCCAGCTAGAGAAACTCTCTTAAATGTGGATGCCTTCTTGTCACATCTGGATATGATGTTCTGTAGTGTCAGAAGCAAAGAAAATGGAGTTTTACTGACTGCAACTTACTTTAGCCAGTGCCAGTTCCACTACCCAAGGTATTTATTTCATTCGTAAATCAGACATATGAAAAAAAAAATTCAGTAAGACGGTAGTCGGCTTGTACCAGTTCCAAAGAGACAGCAACACCTCAAAGATCACATCCTGCTAGATGGTGGTGGGGTGGCACTACCAACGATGAAGAATAAGCCAAGATGCACTTCAGCCATTACTGATGACTGGGTCTGGGTATTTGGCAAGTATGGCAACCCCACGTCAAGTTTTTTGAGCTTTGTGAATAAGGTGAACCTAGAAAGATGGTATTTGTATGAGCAACATGTCCCCCCCAGAACTGCATAATATTCCAGGTATTCCTATCATGAAATGTAGGCACACAAGTAATGGAGTTTGGTCCCCAGTCCAAAAAAAAAAAAAAAAAAAACTTATTCCTTCATGCCTATACCTCTGAGAATAAAGAAACAGCTGTCCCCTGGATGATAGTTTAAACAACTTCCTGCTGCACATTAATGCATGTCTATAATGAAATATCACCTTGGAGAAATAAGAAAACTGGCCAGAACAAAGATGTTGTGTGCATGAACGTTTTCAGTTGTGATATTATGTGTTTCTCTTATTTCATTATTACATTTTATAAAATAATGAGTTTCAGTGATATCACTTATATTACACCAGTTTTGAAATGCAATCTTTTCTCTGTTGTATTTTTAAGAGGGGTTGGCATAATGGTTCAGGTCTTTACCTGACAGATGCAAGGTACAAGGTTTGATTCTAACCTCTGGTTATTGGCTAGGCTTGTAATAGTCTGCAGACTGATAGCCAAGTATTTAGCTATGAAGACAGACAGTGAGTATTTACATTATTTTATTGACATTCTACTAACGTTCTGATATGGCATCACCAAAATGGCACCTGACGGCCATTTGATTGGAGAAGGACCTGTAAGTGCTATGGTTTTAAACAATGTATTCTGAGAATGTGTTAATGCATGTGATGACTATACCTGTACACAGCCAAAGTTCAGCTATGTAAATTAGTGCTCCACCAGCAATATATCAATTTAAGTTTAATTCTGGATTAATGCCTGCATGCCCAACATTCAGTTATAAAAAGGATCTCCTTTGCTTATATTAAAAACTGTACTAAATAAATTAGAAATTGAGCCCTAGAGCATAATTAAACAGAATTAAGGTAAAAGGTTCTATAGTGGTATAGCAGTGGGTGAGAACATACATGAGGTTCATAGGTTCATAGGTAGGTACTAGGCTATCTGCCCAAAGGCATTTATAAGCCCCCTTAGATTAGTTCCCTGTGCCTCTGTCCAGCAGAGCCACTGAAGTGATCCCCGGGGTAAACTTTCTGTTTCCCATCCACTCGTCAAGGTTTCTCTTGAAGAGTGCTAGCGAGGAGCTCTGCCTAATGTAGACTGGAATCTTGTTCCAAAGCATAGGAAGTCTCTGGGACAGGAATCTATCCCTCCAGCACGTCCTATTTATTGTTGTGGTGAGGTTTAGATCCCTAGAGCATGTGGCTCGAGGGGATAAGGTTTTCTTTAGGTGGAGCATGTCCATCAATTCTGGGTTGGACATGGCCTTGTATGTCAGGCAGAGATCACCTCTGAGCAGGCGGTATTCAACCGAGTACAGCTGGTGTTTCTTCAGTCGAGCTGCATAGGGCATCTGTTTGAGGCCAGTGATCCTCTTGGTGAGGTACTTCTGTGGTCTTTCCAGCTGTTGCAGGTGTCTTTGTAAGGTACATCCCAAATGGAGCGTTGTACTCTATGATGGATCTGATGAGTGATGAGTAGAGGGGCACAATGACCTCTTTTGATCTGGATGCAAACCCTTTTATGATTAGGTGGGCCACATAGAAGGATTCTCTAACCACTTTGGCAATCTGATTATCAAAGGACAGATTACTATCTACTTGGGTCCCCAGATACCTTATTACATTTTCCATATTTAGGGGGCTACCACCTATGTGGTAGTTTGTAGGTACTTTGCTATTTCCAAAGGGAATAACTATGCACTTTTTGGCATTTAGCTTGAGGCCATGATTTTGACACCAGGTATCCGTCTCATTGAGACCCTTTTGGAGGATGTCTGTGTCAGCCAGTGAGTCAGTTATAGGCCCTAGTTTGCAGTCATCTGCAAACCTGGTCAGCCATAGTCTTCCTGTGCTTGTCTGTACCTCTGAGAACTATATGCCGAACAGGAGGGGTCCTAGGACTGAACCCTGGGGAATGCCACTTGTAACCGGTTTAGAGTCAGACCTAGCTCATGCAACTCTCACTATGTGGGTTCTGTCAGTGAGCCAATTGGCAACCCATCTTGTGACATAGGGGTTTATGTTCAGGCTGGTGAGCTTGTCTATAATACCAGAATGGGGAATGGTGTCGAAGGCCTTTGTGAGGTCTAGGTAGGCTGTGTGTACCACATTTCCCTCGTCTATAGCCTTGGTAACTGTCTCAATGAAGTCCACCAGGTTTAGGAGGCATGATCTGGCCTTAACATAGCCGAACTGGGTAGGGTCCAGTGTTTGGAGGTTCCCAATGTCTCTGTTAATGAGTTCCCTGATGATGCGCGCTATAGCCTTGCAGACCAAGTTAGTCAGGCTTATAAGGTGATAGTTCCCGGGGTCTGTTGTGGCTCCACCTTTGTGGGGCAGAATAACTGTTGCTGTGCACCACTCTATGTGTACGTAGCCTGTGGAGAGGTTGAGTTTGAACAGTGTGTTTAGGTGAGGGGTTAGTTCGTCTTTGAGCTCATGTAGGAAGTAGCCTGGGACACCGTCCGGTCCCATTGATGCTGTGTTTTTGGCTTTGGAGAGGGCTATTTTAACCTGAATGTCTATGATTTCAGGGGCTCTACATTCTTCTGGTATGGTTATGGGCCCTTTTAGGGGTGAGAGGGTTTCTGTTACTGCACATATATCGATTTTCTCCATACTGAGGAGTGCCTCGAGTGCGTGCATTTTGAGGTTTAGACTTCTGGCAATGAGTAGTATTACCCTCAGATTTTTGTTACTTGTGCTATTTACGGCAGTGGGTTTGTCTTTTGAGCCTTGCCTAAAAAAGGGTGGCAAGAGCCTTGGCCAGTATTCGAAAGCCTAAGGGTGACAGGTGCAAGCCGTCTCTAGCGAAGCAGCATGTCTTGTCGAGCATGTCATCCCAGGCAGACAGACACTGGTTCCCTTTTGAATGACACCAGAAACTTAGCCAGTTGTTGAAATTGATAATTTTTTCTTTATACCGTGGTATCATTCTTCGTGAGGGCAGGATGCTACTCAGGGTCAGGTTCATACCAGCCTGGGCTATGTGATCAGAGAACTCTTCCATGTCTGTTTTCATGTAGTCCAAGGAGGTACGGCTCAGGTCATTCACACCAACATGGACAATGACAGAGTCATATTTGTACTTGTTCTGGAGTGACCTGAGTGCTTGTGTTATGTGGCAGATCCTGGCACCCGACAGGCAGCTAACAGTAACCTTCTCCTTATTCAGCCTAGTGAGTGGGACGTCAGTGTGCCTGACTATAGAGTCACCTATTAATAGTATGTTGGGTATGTTATTTTGCCTTGAGGGCTGTGATTGCGTGGCACACTGGTTTTGTGAAGTATGTGTTTCATGGTTTGTGTTGGGGGGTAGAGGTTGCTTGGATGTCTGCTTTGGAGGGCTTTGTTGCTTTTGCAGATTTTTAATTAGAGCCTTCGAGTATGTTTTCGTGTATTTACGTGTGTTTTTTGCCGGTGCTGGTTTAATGGGTCTATGTGAGACTGGTGGTGTGATGCCAGTATTTCCCTTCTCCTCTTGACTGTCTGATCCAGTCTTGGGTTGAGAGAGCTTAGCCTCCAGTTTGGCTGTATAGTTGCATCTCTCGCATGTATTAGTGTTTGGTAGTTGGAGGAGAGGGTTGTCTGCGTACATGAGGCAGTTTTAACATTGCCTCAAAATGCCCAGATTCACCAGTTGGACTTTAGAGTACACCTGAAATTGCCCTTTGGACATGCCTAGATAGGTACAGTAAACTGTTTTATTGAATGACTGGTAAGGTCGAATAGAGAGCCTTGTCCTTCTGTAGTGCTAGGGTTTATAAGTGCTTGCTATGAGTTTTGAGCAAGTGCTGGGCTGAAAAATGAATGGTTGAGTGCTTAAGTTGAAAGTTTGTCTAGTTCCAAGGGAAAAACTGAAGAGGAGACTTTGTGGAGCCGGGAATAGTTATACCCTAGCTAACCGGCGCTGCCCGGCATGCAAAACCGGGCAAATGAGATTTTTATAGCAGGGAAATGAAAGAGATAGAAATTAGCCCAAAATGGCCAATAAAGCACTGAAACCACTCCTCCAGGGACAGATAGGCTGCTCAAAGCTCCCCTCTCTCACAGGTGAACAGAGAAACTTTCTTCTATCCAAGTAAGGTATGGGCAAACACAGAGATTTGTAACACAGCCCTGAATTCAGCACTAACCTGAAAACTAGACTATACTAGCTTAGAAAGGCGGGAAACAAGTATATATATATATATATATATTTTTTTTTTTTTCCAGAAAATAAAGCATATATAATCAAAAAAACACTTTAAATGCGCATAAAAAGATGCTTATTGTTATATATCTCAGTTCAGAGTTGTAGTCAATAACCCTAGTAATAAAGTAGGAAGAAACACATATACAGTAAAAGCAGATGAATAAAGTGCAAATTTATATATATATATATATATATATATATATATATATATATATATATATATTTATTTATATATATGTATATAAAACAATAGAAAATGAACAACCTGATTTAAACAAGTTACCCAATTAACCTGAAAAAAAACTCAAAACTGAGCCCTGTTTCCGCAGTCTTCAATCAGACAAGTTCTAACTGCACACTCCCGCTACTAGGGTAGGGTGCAGGGGAAGCTTCTCCAGAAAAGATGGCCTGGATCAGTGCTCAAGTTATACAAACAAAGCTAGATTCAGCAGGCTTGAATCTGGTCCTATGCTACAGCAACAAGGCGCACCAATTTCAGAAAGAAACAGTTCGAATAAGCAGGCACAATAAGCCTGTGACCAGAAATTCTCAGCTCAGAAGGGCAGAATCCAGCCTCTCCTCCCACAAGAGTGCAGACCACAAACCTTCTTAATGTAAAATAATTGGCCTGAACCTCAAGTGCTTAAACCAGAACTAATACACTTTTAGAATAGCAGACACTGAGCTTTCAATCAGCAATTCCCAGCTTAGAAGGATGTAAGCTACCTGTCCTGCCACAACAGTGCAGACCACAAACTTTCTTAATGTAAAACAACCAGTATGAAGCCCAAGTGCTTAAACCAAAAGACTTAGAATAACAGTTACAATTTAATCAGGCTACTACCAAGCAGCAATAAGTGCAGCAGAATAAATAAAATTGAGCACTTTTAAGAAGAGGCAAAAGCAAAATAAAGTAGGAGGAAACACAAATACAGTAAAAACAGATTAATTATTTTTTTTTGTTAGTAAAGTGCAAGGAGAGATGAAGGAAGAACCTAAGTGGGTTGACCTTCTCATATCTTCTCTCTGTATTATGTATAGTGAACACTAGACTCAGAATATGATCTCACTGTATTCGGCTCTCACTGTATTCGGCTAAGTGAGCAAATGAGATGGACTCAGGAGGAGTGTTCAAATACAGACTTACAGGAGGGGCAGGCAATTCCAGAGCCACCAACACTAACACCAAAACAAGAACAGGGAAGGGTGGGTGGGGACAAACAAGAAGAAGAATAAATACAGTTGTACAGATTACAGAGATATTAAATCAAAATGCAGACAAAAAATGTGAATAAACACTTATCTTTTCTCAATATCACAGCTGGCAGTAGGTCAATCTCTCTGCAGCAGCCTGAGCAACAGGTATATCTGATTTAAAATACAGGACAAAAACCAAACAATAGAGATGCAGGAATACTTTGGCCGGATGAAACTAGTCTGAAAACTTACTGCCACTAAGAAAACAGTCAAGGCCTCCAGACAAAGGATTTTACTACAACTGAGGTCAACACTAAGAGATATACAGCTATAACACACAAGAAGAAGAATAAGTACAGTTGTACAGATTACAGAGATATTAAATCAAAATGCAGACAAAAATGAGAATAAACACTTATCTTTTCTCAATATCACAGCTGGCAGTAGGTCAATCTCTTTGCAGCAGCCTGAGCAACAGGTATATCTGGTTTAAAATACAGGACATAAACCAAACAATACAGATGCAGGAATACTTTGGCTGGATGAAACTAGTTCTGAAAACATACTGCCACTAAGAAAACAGACAAGGCCTCCAGACAAAGGATTTCACTACAACTGAGGTCAACACTAAGAGATATACAGCTATAACACACAAGAAGAAGAATAAGTACAGTTGTACATATTACAGAGATATTAAATCAAAATGCAGACAAAAATGAGAATAAACACTTATCTTTTCTCAATATCTCAGCTGGCAGTAGGTCAATCTCTCTGTAGCAGCCTGAGCAACAGGTATAACACTTTGGGCAATCCCTTCTTGCATAAAATAACAGAATGAGGTATAACAGACTGAAATGCTTGTTGTCACCGTTAGGGTAGCATTAGTAAGGAACTGAGTAACCGCAGCGGGAACAATGGGGACATCAATGGCCTGTTACAGTGCAGAAGGTTAACTAGTAGCTTCTGCTGCCCCCATCTTACTAGGAATGTCCTTGCATGCACACCGTCACACTCTTGACATTTTTTTAAATGCCATTGGATCAGATGACAGGTTAAAGCATCAGAACAATAAAAAATAATGTATTAGGAGCCTTGTCACTAAATCCACACTGCCTCACATGGTGTAACTCACTTCTATGGTAGTAATAAAGTTCAGAGATATAGAAACTAGGCTGAGATATTAGGATAGACCATGATATTTCTATAGCAGTAGTATAGCACAGTACCGTCATTAGGTAATGCCCCTATCACTGGATCAGAAAGGTGCAGAAGGGGAACACCTTAATGCAGATCATTTCTGATATCTGATGTTGAGGAATGATTCCCAACTAGTGTGTTAAAAGTATCTTGGAACTAATTTTTCTACTAACATCTTCTAGATCACCAGGTAGTTTTGTGTCATCACCTTTCACAAAAAGTTTTGTGGACATATGTCATACAAGATGTACATTTGTGAGATTACATAGTCTTGTAGCTCACAGGGAACATGACAGCACATTACCTCTTTCCTGATATACCATAATTGGTGTGATAAAGTATAACGTTCCTCACGCCAAGCCTTTATATAACCTTACTTATCTGCCTACCACTGGGCAATGCATAACAGGAGGATGTTTACACCACTGATTTTCCACTAGTGCATTGTATACTGCTATTACTCTATTCTGTATAAAACCATCTACTTTTTCGTTAATATTTTCACATACTAGTATTAGATTTTGTTTCCCTGTTTGGTGCCTGGATAAGCCCACTGGAGAGAACTGCTCTTTTACAGGGGTGACCTGACAACCTGAGAGCATTTTCTGCTTAAGTGATTTGCTCAGAGTCACACAGTCAGCAAATAGAGGTGGGAGGACTCACAACCTCTACCATGGGTAGAGCAACCAGCTCATTAACAGCTCAGAGATTTAGTCCTCTAAACACACCTTTGGATTATTCACCAAGTGGTTTCATTCTGCACTACAAACCTCCCATAAATATAGAGCATACTAAAACAAAGAGTAAAAGGTCACACACACAACCAATTGGTTAAAAACACAAAAAGAAAAAAAATCTAGCAAAGCTAGACTTCTAACTGTGTGATACCTTAAACCTCTTGCATCAGAGGCCTCATGGGGTATATGCAAATCACCCTTAAGGATATCAGGTGTTTCAGCTAAATGGCAATTCTGAATGTCCATGACTGTTTCTTTTACTTTCATTTTTAAGTCTATTTATGGACACTTTCAGGCCATTAAAGCCAAACCCCTCTAGCTGTGGACATGCATGTTTCTCAGAAAAAGTACCACACAATTAGAAGTCTGGCTTTGCTAGATTTTTTTTTGTGTTTTTTAACCATTTGGTTGTCTGTGTGACCTTTTTACTCTTTGTTTTAGTTTGTTAGTTAGGATATATTTTGGGATATTTTGTAGACACCCTAATGTTTATGGATATCAGCTGGGTATGACAATCCTGTGTTTCCAAAGGTCAAACATTTCTGTTATGCTGTACAGAACATAGAAGAGACAGGATATGGAAATGCTAGTGTAGTGTAAACAGTATGATGCCTGGAATGTCGAAGTCATGATGCAAAATACAAAAAAATGATGTCAAATGCTGCAATGCATTGTATAATGTGGGGCGGAATGCATACATATCCGTTGCAATGCATGTGATTGCGAAGGTGATTTGGTTTCATTATTGGAAGTAAGATTTGTAAATATCCTAATGAAAGATACTTCTGCATCTCATCACCTCACTCTGCACATTATTCTTTATATTAGCAGCAGCACTAGCACTCCTTTCCCCCATTTTTACATATGGCAGGATTGTAGCAACTGTCACCACTTCTCTTGGTTCAGCACATCACAAAATCATACCCATCTCAGTACCATGACACACTAAACAAAAAACAAATACATGGTGTGTGCCCCTCTGTACAACACCACTGCACTCGCTGTCTGTCTCTCTTTCCCTGTATGTATACATATGGGTCTAGTTTGTTTTATAGAAGTTTCAAAACTTTGAGACCCATATGGCTGAGACTATATGATCGAAATTTTGAAACTTCGAACACTTTGCATTGAGATCGCCGTACAGCGCTGAACTTGAGATTTGCTGTTTTCCTCGTAGTGTGATCTCTGAGTTGGTATATTTAATTAGCAGGTTTCAAAATTTTGATCATATGGTCTTGGCCGTATGGGTTTCGAAGTTTTGAAACTTTGATAAAACAAAGTAGACCCATATATACATATATATATATATATATATATATATGTGTGTATATGTGTGTGTGTGTGTGTGTGTGTGTGTGTGTATATATATATATATATATATATATATATATATATATATATATATATATATATATATATATATATCACTATTCAAAACACAAATTAATCACTCCTCCATTGAGCAAACTAAAGTAATGAAACCCTCAGCTTACTGAACAAGCATCCTAACATAGTGAATTAATCAAGGTCAATGATGCTTGTTTATGGTGGTAGGGGGGCACCTCTGCACTCCCCTTTAACCACTGCCATACCACACAACACTCCAACAGTGAAACACAGCTATTACAATCCATAGTGTCAGTAACATTAATTTTCTCAAATAATGGACCAAAACACAATAACATGTAAACATTAAAAAACAGAATAAGACGTATTGAACCTCCACTGTCCATTTTACTGTAAAATTAAATTTGCTTTCTTGGCATAACTTATGGAATAATAAAGGTGAGAAGGTCGCCCTTATCTGTGATCTGCACTCTATGGTGACTTTCAGTTCATAAAGATATCCATCTTGCAACTAAGACTGCATCATCCACTACTGACTCTCAAAAGGTAGGCATGCCTAATCGATGCACTAAAGCATGATAAACAGCACCCCTTCTGCCAATGAGCAGCATGTCTGTAGTGGTGCAGACCTCAAGTCCTCAGAACTACAGTCACACCTCAAACTGAAAGGTGCAGCATGCTAGCTGAAGGTACAAGATCTTTATGCACTCTGAAACTCTTAGTTACAGTTAATTCTGTCATAAAGGAGAGGAGCATAGTTTTGATGTTTGGAAGTCCAGCATTCTATAAGGGTCACAGCATTCATGGAGAGTACATAGGTCCAAGGGATTTTCTCTTTGTAAGAGACATTATTTTTCATAATGAGGAGGCATACTAAGCAATTCATACACAAATTTCAAATTGTATACTGTGGCAAAAGGGGAGCAGAACTCTGAAGCAGTGGACCACTTTATGTGAAAGAAGTGTGTGAAAAACAGGGTTGCACTGCATCGGTGAAATTATATTTTCCACATGATTATATTAAATAGTGGATCCAAAAAGTGGGGTTGCCCTCTACTTACTCTTGAAAGTACTCCAGAAGTTTTATGTGAATGCTGTCTGCATTGTGAAATGACTTATGACTTTTTCACTGGTGCACTTGCTACTCATGTGCCTATGCTCCAGCAGAGTCCCTTAAGCACCCCTAAAATTGCCCACCTCCAAAGCAGTAATATTTATAGGTTCATAGGTAGGTTCTAAGATATTGGCCCTAGGGCCTATATAAGCCTAGCCAAAAAGGTACTCTGGCTTTCACCACCCAAGAAAATTATTTTCCTGTGCCCCTGTCGAGCAGTGCCACAGAGGTGATCCCGGGGTGAATTTCCTATTTCCCATCCAATCATCAAGATTTTTCTTGAATAGTGCTAATGAGGAGCTTTGTTTGATATAGACAGGTAGTTTGTTACAGAATATGGGAAGTCTCTGGGACAGGAATCTATCCCTCCGGCATGTTCTGTTTATTGTGGTGGCAGGGATTAGGTCCCTAGAGAGTGCAGCTTGGAGGGATTGGGATTTCTTTAAGTGGAGCATTTTCAACAGCTCTGGGTTTGACATAGCTTTGTATGTTAGGCAGAGATCGCCTTTGAGTAGCTGGAGTTTTTTGAGACGGTCTGCGTAGGGCATCTGTTTGAGGCCGGTAATCCTCTTTGTGAGGTATTTCTGCAGGCTTTCCAGTTGTTGTAGATATCTTGTGAGGTACATACCAAAAGGGGCGTTGTACTCTATAATGAGTCTAATGAGTGATGAGTAGAGGGGAACAATGACCTCTTTTTTCCTGGATGAGAAACCTTTTGTGATGAGGTGTGCCAAGTAGAAGGATTTCCTGACTACTGTGGCAATGTGATTATCAAAGGAGAGACTACTGTCCACCTGTGTCCCAAGGTCTCTTATCACACTTTCGGTGTTAAGTAGACTACCACCTATGTGGTAGCTCATGGGTACAGAGTTTTTGCCAAAGGGGATGACAATGCACTTTTTTGGCATTGAGCTTGAGGCCATGGCTTTGACACCAGGCATCTGTCTCCGTGAGGCCCTTTTGTAGGATGTTCACATTGTTAGGAGTTTTGATTATGGCTCCTAGTTAGCAGTCATCTGTGAACTTCATTATCCAAAGACCTTCTGTGTTAGCCTGTACTTCAGAAAAGTAGATACCAAATGGGAGAGGACCCAGGACTGAACCCTGTGGTACTCCACTTGTCACTGGTCTGAAGTCGGATTTGGAGTCTGCTCCTTTCACAGTGTGGGTTCTGTCAGTGAGCCATTTGGCAACCCATCTTGTGACATAGGGATTTATACCTAGTTTAGTGAGTTTATCTATAATTCTAGAGTGGGGGATGGTGTCAAAAGCCTTGGCAAGATCTAGATAGGCTGTGTGAACCACCTTACCCTCATATATGGTTTTTGGTGACTGCTTTAAAGAAGTCTATCAGGTTTAGGAGACATGATCTGCCTTTTACAAACCCGAACTGGGTGGGGTCCAGAGTTTGGAGATTACCAATGTCTTTGTGTATAAGAGCCATGATGATATGTTCCATGGCCTTGCAGACCAGGCTCATTAGACTAATGGGGCGGTAGTTCCCGGGGTCCGTGGTGATTCCCCCTTTGTGGAGTGGGATAACCGTTGCTGTGCACCATTCAGTGGGCACAAAGCCTGAGGTGAGGCCATGATTGAACATGGTGCTTAGGTGGGATGCCAGTTCATTCTGCAGTTCATGTAGAACGCTGCCTGGGATGTTGTCAGGTCCCATGGATGCTGTGTTCTTGGCTTTGGAGAGTGTGTTTTTTACCTGTGCAGCCGTGATTTCAGGAACTTTGCATTCTTCCAGTATAGAGATGGCCCTTTATGGGGTGAGAGGAGGTAATGTTAGCACTGAACCAATCTGCCAGGATGTTGGCAATATCAGTTGGTTCTGTATATTTAGTGCCATTGTGCTGTAACTCAGAGCAGATCTGAGTGTTGTCATTGAGATTCTTGACATAGCTATAGAATGCTTTGTGGTTGTCTTTAGAATCAGTGGCAATTTTGTTTTCGTAACTAGCTTTGGAGGATTTTATGAGGGATCTCAGTTTCTTACTGAGGCTGACCAGGGAGTTACTCCAATCATGGGATTTTACTCTTTTTTACAACAGTTTCTTTCTTCTATTGTAGAGTTTGTTTATGGCAGGGGACCACCAGATTGGCTTCCTTTTTTTGGAGGATAGCATCTTGGTTCTGTTAGGGATAGCACGATCCATGCACTCATGTAAGTGCTTATAACGTGCATTTGTGTAGGATTCAGCAGTCGTACCTCTATTGTCCATCTGCATGGGTGTCGTGAAGTTTGCCACTTCTGTCTTAAGAAGCGTGAAGTTGGCTTTGGAGAAATTTTTTACAGTGGTTTCCCTAATAGGGGGGTGGGGGCAGGATGTGGATATCTAGGATGATTAGCTTGTGGTCAGATCTGACCAAAGAGGAATTGACCTCTGGTGTGGAACACTGGTTGCCCATGTTGGTAATGACCAGGTCCAGGATATTGTTGCCCCTGGTGGGGGGTGTGGATAAGTTGATCCAAGGCATTGGAATTTATGAATTCCAGAAAACATTAAGCAAGAGTTGGTACATGAGTAGTTTTCCCAGTTAATGGTAGGGTAGTTGAAATCACCCATTATTAGGGTGTTGGGTTGTACCATAATATTTTCCAGTGTATCAAGAAATGAGTGGGGAATCCTGGGGCATGGTGGGGGATCTGTAGCAAGTTACAATTTGGATTGTGTTCTTGCCCAGAGTTAGTTGTACTTGGATAATCTTAGATGCATTATGCTAAGCAACTAGCCTGGAGGTGTGGATATCCTTAATGAATATGGACACGCCTCTGCCTTTAGTGTTTCGGTCCAGGTTAGGTGGCCGAAAGGTGTGGTATGAATTATAGCTTGGAAATGCAGGGGTGCTCTCTGGAGCATTGAACCAGGTCTCTGTCACTGCACAGATGTCGATGTTCTCCATTTTAAGGAGTGACTCGAGTGAATGCATTTTGAGGTTTAGACTTCTAACATCTTCTTCACGATCTTCTTATCACTGACAGTGCTGCCAGAGACCACTCACTATCACGAGACCACAACATAGCAAGACAATTTTTGAGTTTGTTGAAGAATGTTTTTTGATTCGTTTCCTTCCTAAGCAGGGATGGGATGGAGTTCCATAGTTTAGATATATAAACACAATAAAGTGAATCTCCATAATGACTGCTACTTGTAAGAGGTTGTGTGTTTGCGAATACAGCTTTCTTCCTGGAGTGTATTTATTAATGAGAGTGGATAAGAAAGGACATATTTTAGGTCAAACAGGATAGTGTTAAATAATGCTGTGGCTCTACCCAATTTAATTTGTGAAGGGCTATGCAGTGGAGAATGAGTCTGGGATGCTTGTGGTATAGCTTACCAGTTTGTTATATTGTGTAAGTGTTGAGTATATGAAGCTGGAGAAGGAGTACAGTAAGTAGGGAAAACAGTGTTTGAGCTGTGTTGAGCTGTGTCATCTTGTTTAAGTAAGGCTTAGATTTATAAATCATACACAGCTTTTTATTGCTTATAGAATACCATAATGTATGTGCTTGTCAGTGTATAATAAGAAGCAACACCAAGAAGTTGGCATGAAATAAACTGTGGGAGTCTAAACATGAAACTGCACTAATTGCAAACATGCTTAACCCTGGAAGATGCTAACATTTGTGCAGTCACAGAAAGTTGGTTCAAAGCTGTGGAGAGCACCCCAGCCTTACCTAGTTACTCCCCCTATCATACATTCAGACCTCAGATTGTGGGCAGCAAAGCTAAAGGAGCTGGAGTTTCAATATATATTAAAGACACACACACCTGCAGGTTGGTCAAACAGTATGACACACAGGAAAAACTCCAAGTTCAGTTAACCATTGGCAAGACCCGTTTTCAAATCATAGCTAGCTACAGGCCCCCAAATTTGACTCAAGATGCCCACTCAACCTATCTGGACCTCTTTGAATCTATCAAGATTCAACCCTTTACCCTGATGACTCAAGATGCCCACTCCACCTATCTGGACCTGTTTGAATCTATCAAGATTCAACCCTTTACCCTGATCCTGGGCGACTTTAACTACCCAACCATAGATTGGAAAAACTACTAATGCCAGAACACAAATGTCCAGAGATTCCTCGAATTTATCAATGCAAATGCCTTGGAACAGCTAGTCGATACCCCCCACAAGAGGTGATAATATCTTGGACTTGGTATTAACCAACATGAGTAACCACTGCAGCACCCCATACAGTATCATCCTCCCTGGTAAGACCCGACCATAAGGTGGTCACTTTCGAAGTCACCATCTCCCCTGACCCCCCTCTAGCTAGGGTCAAACAAAAAACTTCTCCAAAGCTGATTACAACCTCCTGAAGGATGGTATAAACAGCTTCACATCCCCTCCCCCTCTGTAGGAACTGGCACCAATGTCCAAATCTACACCAAAGTACTGTATGAGCATTTATATACATGCATGGAATTAGGAATACCTGACAGGACAAAATCATCCTCAGCAAGGAAGAGTAAACCTGTCTGGTGGACATCCGTAATAAATAAACTATATAACAAAAGGAAAAAATTGCTGTCCAGGACCAAGGAGGAGTAGGTGACCAATTGGAAACCATCTCTCCGTAGCCTGAACAAGCAAATAAGAGCACCAGTGAAATCTCTAAAGCTAACTTCAAGTCCAAATTGGCCACATCTACTTGAGACAATCATAAGGCCTTCTTCACATATGTCTGCAGTCTCAAAGGAAGCACCCAGATCTGTTCAGAACTGCTGGTCAAGGACACCACATACACAAATGCTGTAGATACAGCCAACCTACTGGCTGACAAATTAATTGAAAACTTCATCCCTTTGTCCCCCCATCAGTAAAACAGGACATCCCCAGTACATGTCCCACACCCCTTATCTCTAGGGAACAGGTCATCACTGCTCTCTCAAAGGCAAAAAATACAGCCTCCATGGGACCCAATAACATCCCAGGCTGCATCCTACATGGACTTAGGCATGAACTTGCATCACCATTAGGCACCCTATTCAACCAAAGCCTGAGTACCGGATTTGTCCCAGCTGAGTGAAGTACAGCCAGTGTCATCCCTTTACACAAAGGTGGACCGTCTACCGATCCAGGAAATTATAGACCCATCAGCCTAACTATCCAGATCTGCAAGGCTATGGAATGGATTATCATAGACCTCATTAACAGGGACATTGGTAACCTCCTAAAATTTGACCCACACAGTTTGGCTTTGTAAAGGGGAGGTTGTGTCTGTTAAATCTGGTTGACTTTGAGACAGTCACCAAAGTCATGGACGAGGGGAAGACTGTGCACACCACCTACCTTGATCTGGCCAAAGCCTTCGACACTATTCCTCACTCAGGTATAATAGATAAATGCTCTCAACTAGGCATTACTTCATATGTTACCAGATGGGCAACATACTGGCTCACTGATAGAACCCACCTAATCAAAATAGGGGAAGCCACCTCAAGCAGTAGACCTGTAATGAGTGGCATACCCCAGAGATTGGTCTTGGTGCCTCTGTTATTCGGGATATACTTCTCTGAGGTGTAGGCCAAAACCAGTGGGCTATGGCTGACCAAGTTTGCAGATGACTGCAAGGTGGGCGTGATCATCAATTCCCCAAGTAATGAGGACGTCCTCCAAGAGGGTCTCACCCAAATGATTGACTAGTGCCAGAAATATGGCCTCAGACTGAATGCCAAAAACTGCATCATCATCCCCTTTGGGGAGAATGACATCCCCACATATTATCGCACTAATAACAACATCCTAAGCACACAATCATTCGTGAGGGATTTGGGGACCCAGGTTGATAGCAACCTGATGTTTTACCACCATGTTGCTTCTGTTGTACTGTAAGCTTTCTACATGGCCCACCTCATAAGTAAGGGTATCTCATCCAGGGACAAGGAGGTCATAACATCCCTGTATTCTTCCCTTATAAGGCCAGTTATTGAGTACAACACCCCCTTCGGCATGTACCTTGCAAAGCACATGCAGCAGCTGGAGAGACCACAGAGGTACCTCACCAGGAGAATCCAGGGCCTCAAATACCTACCCTACACAGATAGGCTAAAAGCCCTGTCCCTCTACTCAGTTTCATACAGACTCCTCAGAGGTGACCTCTGTCTGGCATACAAAGCAATCTCAGACCCTCCCTCGATGGGACTGCAGCATATCCGCAAGTCAAGCTCCACTCAAGTAACCCACACGTGCAACCTCAACCTGGTGTGTAACATCAATAAAACTTGTTGGCGGGACAGATTTTTGTCCCAGAGACTCCCCCATCTGTGAAATAGACTCCCTCTCCATGTCAAGCAGAGCACCTCATTATCCCTTTTTAAGCGCGACCTGGATAACTGGATGAGATACCGAAAATACACCTCTGGAATTCCACCCGTGTCCCTGCTGGACAGGGGCTTTGGGTGCTGATTTGTCCAAACATGGGCTAAACTCTTGGCTAGGCTTATAATGGCATCAGGGCCAATAGCCTAGTAACTTCCTTTGATCCTGTGGGTGCATTGGTTAATTTTTGAGGTAGCTTTTTGAGGTCATTGAGATTTCACATGGGAAGAATAAGAGTATATGTGTTTTGTTGGCATTTAGTAGGAGCTGTGAGGCTTTGAGCCACTTTTCAATTTTGTGAAAGTTAGCTTGTGTAAACTACTGTAGTTGTAGTTGGATGAGCAGATGAAGGTGAAATAGTTGTCAAATTTTATTAGAGAGGCATTAAGAGTGATGGTATGCATTCTGTTAACAAATATTGGAAAGAGAATAAGTCCTAGTAGAGATCCTTGCAGGACACCTATGTTGATAGGAAGAAAGTTGGAGATGATTTGAGACCATCTAACAGCTTGTGAGTGGTTTGACTGGTAACTTTGAAACCAGGTCATTGTGTTTGGGTTAAGGTTAATCTCTCAGCCAATCGCTGATGAAGGAGCAGGTAGGATTCAGTGCTGAAGGCCTTGAATAGGTTTAAAAAAGTCAGAGTTTATACTTTGGTTGATGGTGATTAACAGTGCTACCAGGGTATTTTCAATGCTATACCCTGGATGGAAGCCACATTGGCTGGGATCAATAGGTTGTAGTGAAATGGTGTAGCAGTTGTTTTTTATACACGTTTTTAAGTATTTTGGAGAGTGATAATAGAATACATAAAGGTCTGTATTTGGACAGGTTGTTTTGAGGTCCAGCTTTGTGGACTGGAGTCATGTAGGATTTTTTTCTGGAGGTTAAAATCATAGAGTTCACTTCTCTCTGCACACTGTACTGCACTTGTTTAATCATCCTAGAATAAAATACTTAGATTCCTACACTTAGCTAACAAGCATGAGCATCACTGCGCTGCAATTCAAACAATTAGCTACCCGTTACAGCTGCAGTTACTTTATTATCTACACATACAGCTACAAAATATTAAACAATGCCTGCTGCCCACCACTCCTCAGCAGGCTGCAGTTTAGAATTCAGTCCTGTACTCTTAGAAATAAGAATGGTGGTCAGTTATACAGGGTCCCATTCAGACTGGGAACATCTGAAAGAGCTTTCTCCAAAATAGTTCCAAGGGTTTGGAATAAATCTTCCAGAGAATAGTAACAATATATTCCAACTAATGACATGCCAGAAAACACCAAGAGACCATCTATTCAAATAAAGTAAATGTAAGTGCTATAGAGACATGGGTTGATGCAGTGGTATACTAGTTCTTAAGCTCTTCTTTACTGGTGGTTCTAGTCTAAAATGTGCAGGGTTAGTCTGTTTTGATACTATCTTTGCGCAATAAAAGTGATGCAAATATAATTACTCCCCCCTGCTTTTTTGAATAACCATGCAATATTTATTTGCTGATTGCTAGTCTATTACACTGTAGTAACATTTTCAGTGCTGTGCAATATTCTAATATATAATTCTGTACTTATAAATT
Organism: Protopterus annectens; assembly: GCF_019279795.1. Lineage (NCBI taxonomy): Eukaryota > Metazoa > Chordata > Ceratodontiformes > Protopteridae > Protopterus > Protopterus annectens. Next base: position 789,096,023 of record NC_056729.1, read on the forward strand.
TACACTGTATACTTGAGCATTAATAATGTATGCATTCTTGAAAATATTGCTTTATATTTTGTTTTCAGTGTCAAATCTTGGATATGTATTGTACATGCAATCTTTCTCAAGTGCCTTAATGCAGATTTGTTTTATTTATTTATTTATTTTTCCATCTTTATTTTCCTAAGTACATCCCTTATTTGTAGCTCTACTTGCCATTGTGGTGTGGGACTTGTCCGAAAAGGGTCCCTGGACCAGTTCTCTTACTTGGTTAACAAAGTATGTATGTACAAATAAATAAATAAATGGATCTGTTATTAGTATTTCAACTAGTCAGCCTACTACTTAAGAGACAGTTTGAAAATATTTGTAGGATGGTGGTCTGTAATCTTTTTGTGGTGGTTACACTGAGTTGTAGGGAAGAGGAGATTCATAGGTAAGTTAGGGACATCTATATTAAAGTGCTGTGTAAGAGAAGTAGTGGTGTCGGTAAAGTGTTAATTAAAGGTAGAAGCAGTGATACTCTCTGAGGTATCTGTAGTTTTTCATCCTGGCTTAAGTTTACTTATTCATGACCAGTACCATTTAGAATTATTGTAGCTGTTATTAAATTGGCAGTGGGAGTAGGATTGCTTGGTTGATTTAATCGGGTCTATATTATAACATCAAAGTTCAAAAACTTCGAATGTTATAATATCGAACCCAGTAGAGTGAACGCTTGAAATAGCAAAGCTGCAGAACACCGAATACTTTCCTAGGGAAAGTATTCAGTGGGCGGTTTCTGCAGCTTCGCTATTTCCTCAACTGTGGACCGGGTTAAGTAAGTGTGCGAATGAAGGTGAGTGTGTGATTGGGCATGGGTTAGGTGAGTTAGGGTTAGGACGCGGGTCAGGTAAATGTGCAATTGTGTGGACGTGAGGGTTAGGGAGCGGGTAAGGTGAGTGTGCACTAGTTAGGGACCTTAGGGTTAGGGCTGGGTTAAGGTAAGTGGGTAGCTAGTGGTGTATGTGTGGTTTAGTGTAGGGTTTCGTGAAGTGTATGTGTGTGGATTATTTATTTTGGTGTGCTTGAGTTGTGTGTATGTTTGTCGGAACAGCAAATCTTTCCCTGGGAAATAATTCCTATTCTGACTGTTCGGTTTTCTGGTGTTTCGATTGAATGGGTTCGATATTATAACATTCAAAGTTTTTAGACTTCGATGTTATAATATAGACCCAATTTAATCATGGTTTTGACTTGACTTCTCAGAGTATATTGTGCTTCTTGTCTAGATTGTGTTGTGTTGGACGCTTTCCATTTCCTTCCATGCTTTACCTCTAGTAGTCATCAAGTGTTTCATTTCTGTTGTCATTCATGGGGCTGTTATTTTTTAACTTGTTTTTTCTTTTAGTGGTAATTGAGTTGAGAATGGTTAGGAATGTATGGTTAAAGTAGCTGATGACATAATCTAAAGGGAAGGTTTTTTAAAGGATACCAGTTGCATTGTTTAAGTAGGCTAATTAAAGTGTATTTTTTTTAATTTCTTGTATTGCTAAGCCAATTGTAGACAAGATTCTTTTTAAGTTTTTGTATGTCCCATATGAGGAAGATAGGTTGATGGCCACTGATGGAGTCAGGAAGAATTCCTGATGGGAGTATATTGGCAGTTGCCTTGGATAGTATCTGTTCTATTATGCTTTATTTCCCAGATGTTTTGTCTCATCATGTGATGTCGCCTATTAACTGTGAGAAACCAAAGAGGTTAACATGTATGGGAATTCTTGAGTTTAAGTGCTTCAGTTTGACCAGTTTGTCTTAACTTCAGCTAAAATGATTCTGTGGCAATTAGCATTCACTGGGAGCTATAATATAATATGTTCCACAGAAGAATACTGATTGAGTTAGTTCTGTGGGGGGTATATAATGAGGGGCTGTGTGGAGTTGTGAATGGGTGTTTAAAGTTAAGTTAGTTGGTTGTATTTTGGTTGGATTGAAAGAGGGAATAAGTTAGTGGGAAAGGTGTAGGATAATTTGATTAGGGTAGAAAATACATATTCCATTCCCTTTCTTGTTAGACAGTCAGGTCAGATGTCATATTCCGGAAATAGTCTCTATTCGTCTGTCTGGGATACAGGGTTTTAGCCAAGTTTTTGTTGTGGTTAAGATGTTGAGTTTCTCGTAGCTTTTTCGAGCTATGGAGTTCAGTTATTTTGTTACAATTACTTCTAAGCTTCATATGATACATGTTTATGCTCTTGTGTGAGTAGAGTTTGTAAATGGATTGTAAGTTATAGAAAGTTGAGCCAGGATTACATTCATTATCTCTGTTCAGTAAACAGTGTATAGTTTGAAAGTTTAAGTAGTTCTTTCATGTATAGATCAATTTGTTTTTATTACTGAGCAGGTGTGGAGGAAAGTTATAGAAACTTTGCTAAGAGTACATTGGTGTGTATTCAGGAGTAAGATGTTGAGTATTGGAGTGTTTTGGAGAATGCTAGTTGAAATTAAAGGTTTGATACTTTTTCATGTACTTGCACATTTTTGGGATGTGGCAAGAAACTGCACCACTCTTCTAAAAACACACAGACATAGTGAGAATGTGTAAAGTCTACATGAAAGGCATGGCATCATAGCTGGGAACCAAACAAGGCAGTAATGCTAACTGCTATCTCCTGGACTTGTCTTGTTATGACCAATTTCTTACTACTACTACTGCTGATGCCTGTGCTGCCCAGCTGTGCTGGCAGAAAGTAGTGTGGAATGCACGTCTTTCTAGAATGAAGGCCATCAGGAAGGGTGATGGTTAAAGTATGATAGTGTGGTGTGATCGAAAGGCTAATTAATGTAGTAATACAGCACAAAAACATTTAACTGTCTAAAAAACATGTAGGCCTCTGGGTGTTGTTAACAGCAATGATTCTAAAATAAAATAAAAATCTGTTGATAAACAACAGAG